>NC_056731.1:136271144-136571144 GCF_019279795.1 Protopterus annectens
CTCAGCACATGTCCAAACCAACATAATCTTGCCTCTCTGGCTTTGTCTCCAGACCTTCCAACCTGGGCTGACCCTCTAATATACTTATTCCTAATCCTGTCCATCCTCGTCACACCCAGTGCAAATCTTAACATTTTCAACTCTGCCACGTCAGGCTCTGACTCCTGCCTTTTTGTCAATGCCACTGTCTCCAACCCATATAACATAGCTGGTCTGACTACCCTCTTGTAGACCTTCCTTTTCACTCTTACTGGTACTCATCTGTCACAAATCACTCCTGACACTCTTCTCCACCCACTCCATCCTGCCTGTACTCTCTTATTCGCCTCTCTTCCACACTCACCATTACTCTGAACTGTTGATCCCAAGTACTTAAACTCATTCACCTTCGCCACCTCTACTCCCGGCATCCTCACCATTCCTCTATCCTCCCTCTCATTCACACACATATATTCTGTCTTAGTCCTGCTGACCTTCATTCCTCTTCTCTATAGAGCACATCTCCACCTCTTCAGGGTCTCCTACACCTGTTCCCTACTCTCACTACAGATCACAATGTCATCTGCAAATATCATAGTCCACGAGGACTCCTGTCTGATCTCGTCTGTCAACCTGTCCATCACCATTGCAAATAAGAAAGGGCTCAGAGCTGATCCTTGATGTAATCCCACCTCCACCTTAAACACATCTGTCACTCCCACTGCAGACCTCACCACTGTCACACTACCCTCGTACATATCCTGTACCACTCTTACATACTTCTCTGACACTCCTGACTTCCTCATACAATACCACATCTCCTCTCTAGGCACCCTGTCATATGCTTTCTCTAAATCCACAAAGACACAATGCAACTCCTTCTGACCTTCTCTGTACTTCTCCATCAACACTCTCAGTGCAAACATTGCATCTGTGGTGCTCTTTCCTGGCATGAAACCATACTGATGATCACTAATCATCACCTCACTTCTTAACCTAGCTTACACTACTCTTTTCTATAACTTCATGCTGTGACTGATCAGTTTAATCCCTCTGTAGTTACTACAGCTGTGCACATCACCCTTATTCTTAAAAATTGGTAACAAAACACTTTTTCTCCATTCCTCAGGCATACTCTCACTTTTCAAGATTTCATTAAACAATCTAGTTAAAAACTCCACTGCCATTTCATCTAAACACCTCCATGCTTCCACAGGTATATGCTGATATGGATGTATTATTCTATTAACTTTTTAAGTGGATTAGAGTAACATTTAAAATCTGTTTCTGATTTTGATGCTACTATTATTTTTGGCTTTGCCCAGAATTCTTGAGCTAAGAAGTTGAGATTTATAGTATCTTGGGTTTTGCCAGTATTTATAAAACTCCCTGAAAGGGAATACCATCCTTGAAGATCGGAAGCATCAACTCTTCTTAAAACCAAGGTATGCATTGTGATCAGACAATCTGGGCTGCTGATCTCTAGTGTTTATCTTGCTTATATTCATTCACTGATTGACTATCAGTATTATCCGAACATGGTCAAATCACATCCCTGTTTTGGTCAAAGAGCATAATCAGAAAATGAATACATTTTTTTCTCTTTATTTTTCCCTAAGTAGTAACAGCTTTTGTGGGGCTTCACACAATCAAGGATAATTAAAAGGTCCCCACTGGGTATTGCAGGTGCCTAAAGCTGGCTATGGTAATATTTTTATTGGGGAAAACATCCAGTATTAGGATTTAATTAAGCTAAGGTCAGTACGTCAATGGTTACATTTTTAATGAAATTGTGAAACTTGATAGTTGACAAAATACTGTTACAATAACCAAAACTGTCTTTGAATTTTAAAGGTGATATAAATAAGCATTATTATTACCCTTTTGGTTTATTAACTACACAAGATTGTTGTATTGGCTTTTGTTGGTTTGACAGACGTGTTTTAAAATATCAAAATAAGATAACTTGCTGTGGTTGGGGTCCCCTAGCGATTGCAGGGTTCACTGGTGTCAAAATGCAGCTATGGTAACCCACTTACAGGACTGTAGAAGCCCTCTACCTGCAGCATTAGGCCTCAGAACACCCCAGGGTGTGCTTTATTTACACAATAACACACACACCCTGTTGAGCATTACTGCTTGCATATAATATATATGTGAATTTTTTGTCTGATGCAGTTCCAATATTTGGTGTTCTTCTTCTAGACCACTCATTCATCTACCATTTTAACCGAATAAATTACTCAAAACTGCAATAAGACATCTTTATTCCTGTCACAGAGAGGGCATCATAGAGAGAGTCTCCTAGATCTGCTAGCTAAAGTGATTTTATCTGGACTAACCCTTTACACACTGTGCATCTTATAGACCCAAGGATCACTTGCCAAGTATTGTTATTCTTCTATTATGTTGCTGCATGCAATAAGAATAAGAAAACTATTATTCTTCCAGTCTGTAACCAAAAACTGTGGCCTGGATCAAATACGTGAGACTGCAAAGCAAATCAAAGTGATTAAGGTGACTGTTAGTTCAGACTGGAAAAAAAAGTTACAGCTTAAGAATGCAACCGTTTACGCTGTGGAATCAGAATTGTTATCTGCCCCTGTTTCTGCCTCATTCTTTTGCACTATGCTATAAACTTTTTTGTTTTTCTGGTAAAGTGCTGAGGATTACAGGCAGTCAGTAATGCTAGAGATTATAGTTTCATAGTTCTTACTATTCAGAAAATGTTTGTTGCCTTTTCTGTATTAGTGTTCTAAGTGAATTAAAGTAATATTTAAAACTGACTTTGATTTTGAGCCTTTTACCTATTATTTTTCCTTTGTCCCTGATGCTTGATCAAAGAATTTGAGAGGTACACGTGGAATTTTTGATTTCTGAAAAGGTCTGGCTGACACTGGCAGCTAATTGTGGCTATTTTTGATGACATGTGCATGAATCCTGCAGTAATGGGCCTAATAATGTATGTTGAGAAATTATACAGCTCTTTAATGAATAAGATCCTGTGAATATATTTCAAATTAATATTATACTGGGGCTAAAGAATAAGGTTTACTTGTTCAGTGATTACATAGTCTGTACAGCACTGGTTAAAGCTGGGGAAAGGCCATCTTCCTGTGTGACCTTGTGTAACTTTCAGAATGAGCACAAGGGCCTGGTGAGGTAGCAGTGGACCCAGGCACACACTGTCAGATAGCATGATTGACAGGTTATGCTGGCTTGGAGTGCCATACTGGAATTGATTTATGAAGCTGCAGGCATTTTACAGCTTCATGAATGAATGCTGATACTGCATTTACAGAATATTTTTTTTTTTTGCCCCTGGAGTTTGAGGTGAGAAAGGCAGCAGTTTGGGATTTGCAGGGGGACCCAGATGAGGTAATTATGGTGCTGATACTGTACACTTTAAGAGGGCAGTTACAAAGGGTACTAGACTACTGGACAACCTTGGTAAGAAGCTTATGAGGTTATCTGCCATTATTAAAGGCATGGAGAGGATCTGTTTATGTTCTTTAATTCATATCTTGAGAACATATCAGGGAAGTGGGTGGGCTGCTGGTTGGCTGCATTTTATTTATGTGTTAATTATGTAGTTATTTAGAATGTGTTACTTTTAACCTCTCCACGAGAAAATGACTAATTTAAGAGGAGAGCTAGGAGTCCTCATGTAGAACAAGTACAAAACAAAAATATATGTACTACTAAGACAATTTTAAAATATTTAGGGCACAAATAGGCTATAATTCAGAAAAATAAAAAGTCATGTATCACTTATTGCATGGAATGAGCTATAATGAAAATCTATAAACTGATATATTGCCAAGTCAGTGAGCTTATGACTAAAGCCAAGGTTCTAATAGGCTGATAGCATTTGGAATGCACCTGACTGAATCAGGGATTGAAAAGTAGTCTGTGCCATACTTTATGTATTTGATCTTTCTTTATAAAAGATATGTTACTGATTTCCTCGCACACTCCAAAAACCATCCCAGTTATTACACACAACTGCTGTACCAGTTTTATAAAGAGATTACACTGACCAGCACAGTACAAGAATTGAAAATGATGATGTGCGCCTTCATTTACATCAGGTATTAGCATTTCTTCAGAATGCTGAACCACAGGAATTGCCACATTTAAATACTCTACAGTGATGGAATTGATCACATGATAAAAAAGGTCATAAAGGCATGCAAATAGAATTATAATTGAATAATGTACTATTGTCATAATGATCCTTGTAAATTTAAAAGTACAATTATAAAGTATTGTAAAATGAGTATGTCATTTGAAAAACAATGTTACATAATAGAAGTATTATAGAAGGCATTCTATAAAACTTGCTCATTCTCATTCTTAAGACACTCATAACAGATATACTATCATTCGACCTGAGAAAACTCCGGCATTGAGGCTTACCTGGTAAATTAATTCTCCATACTCAGACCTCTTTTCCAAGTCACCCGCAGTCAAGTTTTACTTTTTTCATTCTAAGCAGTGTTTTTCTTATTTTTAATTCAGGAAAGTGATAGAATGCATATATATATATATATATATATATATATATATATATATATATATATATGGATTCACTTTAGATTATCGAATTACCAAAAACACGAAACCCATATGGCCGAGACCATATGATCGAGTTTTTGGAAACTCGAAAATCTAAACTGAATAAAAAAGTAACACACAAAACATTAAAAAAAATTTCTGCAGGGGCACAAGCCCCCTTGCACTCCCACATTCCCCTACTTAAATATACCAACTCCGAGATCGTGCTACAATGAAGAAAATTGAAATCTCCCACTCCGTGCTGTATGCAGAAGCAAAGAACAGGAGGTTTCTCATGTTCTTGCTGTAGTGCGATCTTGGAGTTCGTATATGTAAGTAGGAGATGGTGTGGTGGGTGCAGGGGGGCTTGCCCCCCTGCAGAAACGTTGTTTTAATGTTTAGTGTTTTTTTTATTTTTTTTTATTCAGTTTAGATTTTCGAGTTTCCAAAAACTCGATCATATGGTCTTAACCATATGGGTTTCGAGTTTTTGGTAATGTCATAATCTAAAGTGAACCCATATATATATGGATCTAGGACTTTTGAACAATAGTTCAACAGTCCGAATCCACTATCACCGAACACACTTTAGCAAAAGCTCTTTTAACCAAAAAAGCACTTTCTCTAAAGTGCGTTCAAAAAAAAAAAAAAAAGAAAAAATACAGTAAATTAACGTTTATGCAAGGGGGAAGCCCCCCTGCACCCCCTCATGTGGGGTCTGTGCCCCCACACCCCCCCTACTTTAATATTCTCACTCTGAGATTGCACTTTAGTGAGGAGAAGGGAAGTTTTCCCTTATCCGCACCGTAGTACGGTCTCCGCAACAGTTATTCCCCCACAACTCCCTCTAGCTGCAGGCATACGTCCGCGAAAGTGCTTCTTCGGTGAAAAGCACTTTCGTGTAAGTATGCCTGGCCATTTTTGGCTCAGTTAAAAATTCCTTCAGGGATCAGTATGGATCCTATATATATATATATATATATATATATATATATATATATATATATATATATATATATATATATATATATATATATATATACATGTTGTTGCCCCTTGTCCTATTGGAATATATATGTTTTCTTTCAGTTTTGTACATGTAACACTTCATGTACTTTATAATACATGCCACACCCTTTGTGCAACATATAAATGTATCATTTGTACATAAAGTCCTGTGGTAGCTCCACAATGTAAGGACCTTCCAAGATAAATCTGCATTTACTGCATTTTCCATATTTCCGCATTCCATTTTATCTCCCCTCCAAAGCATCCTTGTTCTTGTTGTTTTCAAAATAATGTTTTTTTTTCTCTGCCCTTGGCTTGTGATCCATTTTCCTAGCGATGTCTGGGTTTGATGTCTAAGTGTATTTTTCTTAATAGCCTTCTTAATGGTGTTGCCATCATTAGAATAACTAATGACTATAGCCCTGGACAACCTGTCACTCTTTGCTTCCTTTTCATTAACCATGTTTTTTTTTAATAAATTTTACAAGTATTGGGAGAAAATATGTGTTCTTTCTTTAAATAATGTCACTAACCATCCTGTGTATAATAAACATTGGGTACCCCATCACAGAACATGTTACTTAAAATATTCACCTCTCTGTAAAACTGTTCATCATCAGAAACAAATCTAGTTAAATGCATCATCTGTCCCTTAATCCTAGCTTGCTTCAACCACCTGAGCTGAACACTGTCATAATGTAGAATGGGATTAGAGTATGTCAGCTGTCAATAACAAATGTTTGGTTGAACTTACCTTTCTGTGAGGAAAACGTCCAAAAATTCTATTCTATCACCTGACTGCTAAAATTTCAATTTTAAAAATTCATTGTTATTGCTCAGGTATGCCATGAATTCAAACAAATGCCTTCAAGACCTATTCAATAGAAATGAAATATATAATTCAGAAATCAAAGTTTCTTTCATTATATTTTATGGAGAGGTGTTCTGCTGACACAAAACAAATTTTGTATATGTCAGGGTTGCTACCACCATCATCATACCTTTCTTTTGGTGAAAGATTTAACCATTGAATGTCAAATAGTTGTCTCTGAGAATAACCTCCATTAATTCACAAATTAGTTAAATGTCTGGCCCTTCGAGTTTGTCAAGGGTTACCTCCTAAGCAAACCTGTGTCTAAGTCTGTGTCTATTTCAGGGGGAATAACTGCAAGTAAATCAAAACACCTGGCTGTAACCATGATTTATGGATCATTGTAAACTGCACATCTCATGACTTCCAAGTAACATCAGGAATCCTTTAACATATAATGAAAGGATGTCATGTGCTCCTTCAGTATCCTATCAACAAAAATATCAAATGGCTCCATTTTTGAGCCAGTTATTTAAATTAGTGATCAAATGGTGGCAAGATTGCATCCTTTCCCACCTTAGGGAGGCCAAATAATATTGGAATTAATGTTTTTAACAGTCAATTTTCTATATAACTGTTCATTCAAAAGACCCACCGATTATCAGTCATATAAAACAAAACTGATGTTATTATAAGCTATGCCCATCTCATTTACTTTGTAAGCCTAGTCACTCATCAACATTTCATATATCTTGGATGCATAGTCCATAGTATCCATCAACACAACCCCACCTCCTTAACAGACTTCATTATAAAGAATGTTCTTATTCTTGATATATCACTGTAATAGATACATTTCACCTCTAAGTTGTTAAACCATTCTTCCTCTTAACTTTCAAGGTCCTCCCTAATACCAACTTCACACTGCTGTTCAAAACCTGTTGATACAGGATGTATGGGTGGGTTAAACAAACTTTTTGTTTTTTAAATTGTTATCAGTACTATGAGGCTTAACACTGTAGTCTACATGGATGTATTGCATCATCATAATGATGCAGAGATAATAATATTGAAATTAATGGGTTATGTGGTAAAACTGAAGACATGAAGATATAAGACTGACATCACAAATATTTTCACACAGAAAGGGTGGTAGGGTCCTGTCCTGTAATAGGCTACTAGAAAAAAGGAGTGAGAGTAGGAATGCTAAAGCTACATTTATGGCTTCATTGAACTGATATTGAAATGATTTAGAAAGATGGAGGGCAGTGGTTTGAAGTTGCAAAGATGTTTTTTATATTGGCATCTTCATTTTTATTTTTCAATAATAAAAGGTTTGTACCATTACTTTAAGTATCCTAACTATATGGAAGACTAAACTTGACATCTTATAGAGTGGCCCTTATAAAAATAATATTAGAGAAAGGGCATTAGTTTTTGGTGTTTATGGTAATCTGCCAAATATGAAATTATTTTCATATTAAAATGAAATAATATACATCACTCATATTACCTTTAACAAATATAAGAGTAATTGGCAATAAAGAACATGTGTCTTTGAGATCTTATGCATAGTTGTTAATGAAGTATTCTATACATACTGACTGTATAGAATTCTTACATGCCTGCAGGGTAACCCAATCATCTAGTTAGGCATTATGGTGCATATTGTCTACAGGGTGGTAGACAATTTGAATTCAGCTGCCCATATTTAAACATATCTCTATTTTACCTTTAAGATTCTGTTCAATGGAATTTTAAAAAATAAGTTACTTGATTGTACCAACTTAGGATTATACTAGGAATAAACACAGAGTGGAAGATTCAAAACCATTAACTCTCTGTTGCACTGCTCTGTCAAATGCATAAGGTTCTGATATATTTAAGATGGCAGAAACACTCAACTGTTTTAAAAAGCAGATATGACCCCTTGCGTCTGATAGTCATACCTTGGATATTAACCACTTATTGGTGAAGAATTGACCTACAGCAGTCCAGGAAAAGATGGCTGTCTCAAATTTCTGTTATTACACATCTGTATGTAGTCTCTAACTGGAAAACCCCACCGTTTAATTCTATAATGGGATGAGCAAACTTCAAAATAATATATTATAGTTTATACTCAATGTGGGAAAAATCAAACTGTAGCCTTCCACCTGATAAAGAAAACACAGTTTTGAGAATTTTTTCGCAGGCCACTTGGACAGAGGTTCTTAGGCCACTGCAGTCTATGGCACCTTTATATGACTGGTTATTTTTGGCTTGCTGTTCTCTGTCATGCCCTATTATAACTATGCTCACATGACTTGACTGACCATTAACTCTAAGAATTATTGTTTTTTTTGGGGGGGTTTGCCTAATTTTGCATTATAATGTTAAACTTGAAGCATGTCAGTACTGTTACTTTTAATATGTCATTTCTTTTGAGAAGATCAGTTAGTCTAAGCTGGTTTTAAGTGTGTTGTTAAGTTTGCTACTCTTTTGTATTTAGCTCTCTATTTACAATTAAAAAACAAACAAAAAGCAAATATGTGTATGGATGAATGGTGTATAAGTTGCTTCTAGGAACTGTTCCTTAAACTATTGTCATTTATGCAATGTAAGCCAAGCTGTCATACAGCATTCACTGAGAAGGTACTGAATTGTCCTGTTGTTAACATATTAAATATATTTATTTTATTTTACAGGAGGTTTCTTTGGACGTTGTGACTTTGAATTTGACTTTTGTTTCTGGCAACAAGGAAAGAATGATGACTTTGACTGGGCATTACGAGCTAGAAAGACTCCAGCCATTGGTACTTGTCCAACAGCCAATCACACATTGCACTCTAACACTGGCCATTACCTATTTCTGGAGAGTTCTTTCTCTCAGCTGCCATTTCAAATGGCCACAATTTCTAGCCCTCCTATATGTAGAAGAAGTAAAGATTGCAAGGTAATTAAAGCTAATATTCTATTGTACTGCAAAGTACTAATGATTTACTTTGTATTCTGCGATATTAGGTTGGACTGTTATTGATTAGATTTAAATAGTAAAACTGCATTTATGTAAAAAATATGAATGAAATGAAAGCATCCTTAGCAGTAATTTATATGTATTACCCTCAATAGTGGCTTTAGTAGTATACAGTTGATTTCTGTACAGCATTCATTGTGCACAGAGAAATGTAGAGTAAACTGTTCCATTGCCCTTAAACGTCACTATTTACAAAGGTATAGTAAAATTGACACAGAAAGTATTGTAATGTGATAGTAGTAGCAGTCAATGCATTGGGAAAAGCAGAATTTCTTCGAGAAATGGTATTATTAATAATGGTAGAAACAGTATAAATTACAGTAGCATTACTAGTAGTAGCAAGTACAGTAGTGGTAGTATAAGCAGTCGTAGTGGCAATAGTAGTAACAGTAGTTTGGCAGAAGTAGTAGTAGCCATAATTATAACAGAGGTAGAAGCAGTGGTCATAGTGATAGTAGTATCAATAGTAGTGGTAGTAGTACTCAGAGTAGCAGCTGTGATAGCAATAGTAGTAGTAAAATTAGGAGAAGCAATAACTAAAGTAAAGGTAGTAACAGTGTTGATACTATCAGCAGCAGCAGCAGTACCATTAGTGAATGGAGCAGTAGCAGTAGTTGCAGAATCGCTAGTAGTGGTAGCAGTATTAATAGCAGTCATAGTAGCAGTAGTAGTAGTAGTAGTAGTAGTAGTGGTCACAGTTACAGTAGTTAGTAGTAGTAGTGATAATAGTAATAAGAGTAGTAGTGGTATGATTTGTAGCAGTGCAAGGAGTATTGATAGTAGTAGCAGTCATACTACTAGTAGTGTTAGTAGTATTGGTAGTCGCAATACATCCAGTGGTAGTAGTAGTATTAGTAGTAGAAGTAGTAGTGAAAGTAATGACACTAACAGTAATAGCAAAAGTAGTAGTAGTGTTTGCTGTACTAGTAGTTGTAGTAGCAATAGTACTAATAGCAGCTGAAGTAGTACAGGTGGTAGTAGTGGTAGCAATGGTAAGAGTAGCAGTACTAGCAGTAAGATTAGGAATAATTATATTAGGTTAGAAACACTGTATTGGTTAGTGAATCTGATTTTTTCAGTTATAAAATGTTAATGGTATGCATACAGGAAATATATATTCCAACTGAGAGCCATAATGACTACGTATCAACATAGTAAATATATATATATATATATATATATATATATATATATATATATATATATATACACACACACACACACACACACACACACACACACACACACACACACACACACACACACACACACACACACACATGAAGAATGTGTGTGTGTGTGTGTGTGTGTGTGTGTGTGTGTGTGTGTGTGTGTGTGTGTGTGCGTGTGTGTGTTTGTGTGGGTATATACGTATATACATACATTCTGTCACGAAAGAAGATACACCCTCCCAACTCTCTGGAACTTTATAAATAATTATATGACATTTGTGAATATCAACATGATTCATATTCCTGTGTTACAAATGTATTAGAACTGCGTGTCATAAAAGATGGTTTGTACAGACATGGGTGATGAAGACATATTTTGTAAAGTAATGAGCTTAAAGATGTAACCACAGCATGCCCTGCTGGAAAAAGAACAGAAATGTACATACACTATTTTAAATCTTTAAATGTATATATTTTAACAATGGAAACTGGAACACAAGTAGTTAATTTCAGCTCTCTGTGCTGTCTTGAAAGATAAATAATTACAAAGCTTGAGAAGTGAAAGTGTTTTATTGTTTTATGACTTCCAGGATGTGCCTTAGATCTCAGAAAAACCCTGTCTATGCATTTTCACAGGGAGATGCTAAATGCTACCAGCTGCATCAATGGCTGTTTTTCACCTGGGATAGAGTCAGATGACAAGAAACAATGTCATTCTGCAAGCTATCCCAGCGGTAATATTTGAGATATTAATTTAAAAACTCCCTGTGAGAGACTGAGTATTCCATATTTTTCTTTGACCTGACAACATCAGCTATAAATCCCACTTACCACCTCTGCCTTGCTTCCTCTGTAAGTAAGTTAACTAGGATATAGAAATTCTCTAGATATAATCAAGAATACAGTAAAGCTTAATTTAGATGTTTTTCATTATTTATTTGAGACTGTCCTGCAATGTTGTTTTAAATATTTCCTGTGATTTTGAACTTTGTTGTTACTGTAATTATATACTGAGCATTGTCTTGTTCTTTTATTATTTATTATTAAATATATTAAACCTTTCATTGTGGCTGATATTTGAGAGAAATATTTAAGTTCTGAAAGTACTTGCATATTTATTTGTTGACACTGTGTAGGCCCCTCTTAATAGCCTTGCTCTTGGTGAAAATACCATTTGTATTAACAGTAACATTACACAGTAAGATTGGACACCCTTTGTTGAGGGTCTTAAAGTAGATGATAAGGAGCTGGCTGGTGGCAGTGAAAACTGTCTAATAGTCTGGGCAGAAGGGGGCATAGCTAGTACACCCGTGCCATCCTTTCCTAGGTGTGTGTGTGTGTGTGTCTGTGTATAAATCACACCTCAGAGTGTGTGTGTGTGTCAGCTACTTGGGCAGGCACATAAAGCACTGGCTGGACAGAAAGGGTGCTGGAGGTCTTGGCTTGGCCACTCAGCTGAGATCTCAACTCTATAGCTGTGCTAATGGGGAGTCTTATTGGGGATCTGGAGAAAGAGGGATAAACCAACCCCTGGACTGACTCTGGTCTCTGTGTACTCTTAAGGGAAGCTGCAGTTGATGCAGTGAGCTGCATCTGGAAATAGTGTGTGTGTACCTGTCATCCTCCCAATGTACATATCCCACTGGTGCTATTGGTGAGGATTTTGAAACTCCTTGATTACTGGGCCAGTGGCGGGGCATCACACATACATATTTATATTTGTGGTTTGTATGCCATTTTGTTGAAAGTAGCTTTTATTGAAATATGACCAAAAGTACTTTAGACTGAAAAGATATTTCAGCAAAAACATTCTACACAATGTATATGATGTAAAAAGCTACTCAGTATTATTCAGCTGAAACAAGGGGAAGAAAGGCTTTCTTTTACCTGATCATCCATCATTGCAGGCAGAGCAGATAAATGTTTAAGTGGCTTTTTCTGTTTTTTAAAAGATGGAGCTTGAAACTTCTCAAATTTGGATATATCATAGGTCAAACTAAGATCACTGCTGAAAGTCAGGAAAAACCCAGCAATAGGTCTGCACCAGATTAGTCCCCAGCACCAAACTACAAAGTCTGCAGAACCCTTGCCTTTATTTTGTTACCATGTGCAAGAACAGCAGAAGGCCACCGCTGTAGCTACCAGGTCTACATTTAAGTCACAGGAAAAAATGGCTGTGTAAAGATTTTGTCTTTTGATCTTGGATCAGCACTGTTATGGTTATTTAATATAAGAGCCACCTGTGTAAACTCAAACGTGGACAGTGTAACTTAGCCATTTGCACTTTCTCCACTCTTCTTCACACTGATTAGTCACTAACTGCTTTCCTCTAATTAGTTGTGATTGCATAACTCTAGGGAATGTAGAAACAAAACTACCACTTATGTGGATAATGTCTCCAGTGCCAGTGTGACCATTATTTAGTTAATAATATTTGCTGAAGTTTTTCCATTGCACTAGTTTTCATGTATTTGTAAGCAATACAGCAAAATAATCATTATGCATTTCTGTGAGTGTGGAAATTAGTTTTTTTACTTGTTTTTGGTTTATTTTGATGCTAGCTGGAGGCATCTATAATGGACCATTACAGGCTTCAATACTGAAACAGGTTTCTTTTATCTTTTTTCTTTCAGACAACAGCATGCTCTGGAGGTGTAATATAATTTTATTTATAGTGGTTATATATGGTGGGTAATGTTTTCCCAATATGTGTCGCACTGCCATGCAATTTGACAGTATTTTTCTTCCAGCTCGATAGATGGACTGGCCCTCCATTTTGGAAGCATTAGAGATGTTTTGCTTTTGAATATAGTACTTTACTAACATTGCTAATATATTATGTTATGGTTTTTACAAGGTTATTGCCTTACATCTTATAGTATGAAGGTCACCAATATTTAGCCACTTTATAATTCTGCCTACTCATTGATAGTATTGGTGTTCACTTCATGTAACTCCTTTTTCTTGTTTTAAGCAACTAATGCCCAAAAGTGTGATGTGGATGTTTTGTAGATCTTCCGAGAGTTTTTTTTCTGGTAAATTTATTAAAATAAGGTTTTCCATAATATTGTGATATTGTGGAATATTAATGGGATAAACCTTCCCTTTAGATGCATAAAATATATAGCAAATTTAAAGTAGCAAAACTGACATTTTGTATATTTACAAGAATATATATTTATCCAGCTCAGAGCACTGGAGGATATCTGGTTGGTGTTACAACAAAGGACTGACATTTATTCTGAGGGCAAGCATGTAGGCATCTCTATACTAAGTAAGACTTGTATGCCATTTGAACTTTGGGAGGTAAAACCAGAAACAGGTGTTCTTGTTTTTGGGGATTCAGTGACAGCTCCCAGTATGCAATCTTCTGCAAACTTGGTTAGCCAAAGCCCTTTGATGTTGGCTTTCACATCTGAGGAGTTGGCCCAGCACAGAGACCCGAGGGACTACACTGGTGACTGGCCTCTTTGGGGAGGTGGTCTCACCAGTTCTAACCTCCTGGGTCCATTCAGTGAGCCAGCTAGCTATACACTGTGATTATAAAAGAGTTTATACCTAGTTCTATAGGTTTGTTGACAATGTCCAAGTTGGGTATTGTATTAAATGCTTTGCCAGATCTAGGTAGGCAGTTAGCACCTTTTCCCCCTTCATCTGCTGCCTTAGTGACTTTTTCAAAGAAGTCCAGCAGATACAATAAGCATGACTTTCCTTTGGCAAAGCCAGACTGGGATGGATCCAGTGTCCAGAAGTCTTCTATGTCCTTGTTGAAAATTTACATAGTAATTATTTTCATGGCTTTGCAAATCAGACTAGTCAGATTAATAGCTCTATAGTTTCCAGGTTCTGTTGAAGTTCCTCCCTTATGAAGAGTGATGACCATTGCAGTCCTCCATTCACATGGCATAAAGCCTGTTTTAAGACTATAGTTTAATAATATCTCCAGTGTCCTGATTAGTCATATTTCAGACTATACAGGAGGCATCTTGGGATGTTATTGGGACCCAGTGAGACCCTATGCTTGGCTTTAGTGAGTGCAGCCAGTACATACTGACTAGTAATAGCTCTAGGGGTTATGTTTAAGGGTATGTCTTGGGAGATGTTTGGAGGTGGGGTAAAGATAGCTTTTTAAATATATGAGTAGACATTTATTCATGACTAATTGTGCATTTCTAATTGAATTATTATTATGTGATTTTTGTACCTGATTAATTTGATAATGCAAAATAAATAAAGTGTAATTCCTGGGTGGGGGGTAAGGATGTCTTTTAAATGTATGTGTAGACATTTATTCATGATTATTTTGCATATTTGATAATGCTCAATAAATAAAATGCAATTCCTGGGTATAACACCTATCACTTCTTCAGACCTACTGGTAATTCTGAGGGAGTATCGTCAGTATTTGACAAGGATATAGTCATCTCACAATGGACTTTGGTCACCACACTTGAACTCATAGAAGTCCAGATCACCATAAACAAGACAAATTACCACTTCACAGCTAGTTATAAAATACTTTGCATGTCCCTTTCTGAGGATGGTAGTTATTGTAACACAGTAAATGAAATTCCCATTAAACCCAAACTTTTCTTTTAAAAGGTTCTGATATAGACTGTAAATGATCAGCATGTCCAGTGCTTCCTTGATACTATAAGTGGTAACTCTCTTTTACAAATAGTTAACCATACTGCTAGGGGCCTAAATGTCCTTGATCTAGTCCTTACAAATATGGCCACTTCTTGCACAGCTCCATATGTGTCATCATGCCTTTTTAAATCAGACCATGATTTAGTGACCTTTTGCTTTAAAACTGATGGTACATCCTCTGTAAATATCTCTGTGTTTAGGGGTTTCTCAAAAAGCAAGCCTCTTCGCTTACTTAATTATCAAAATAAATCCCATTGCTCAAGCTGCTTGCTAAACTTCTGAATTTGACTCTCACTTAAATTGTTGTATTCACAAGGCAGTCCCTAGCTGCAGCAAATTGAATGAGATATATAAAAAGTAACCCATTTGGTGGAATTCCTGTATAAATAAATTATATAACAAGAGAAAGAAACTGCATAATGCTTATTAGAGATTTCATTCTACCTACTTCAGGAATGCATTTAAGCAAACTAGCAAAGAGCTGAAGTGAACTATCAGGAAGCAAAAGCTGAATCTCAACTTAAAATATCCACTAAAGTCAAAAACAATTACACATCTTTAACTATGTAAGAACTAACACCCAACAGTGTACGGACCTAGGCCACACTGCAACTACTCTCTCTGACCTAAAGAAATAGCTAATATCCTCTCTAACATATTGAGTGCAAGTTTTATGCCACTCACAGTCAAAGCTATTGCACTGGTGCCACAGTCTCAGCCAACACATGTAATTACTATAGAACTAGGTCTTGCAGCCCTGTCAGAAATTAAGAATACTTCATCCATGGGCCCTGATAACATACCAGGTCACTGCCAAAAATGGCTTTCCTGAACCCCTACTTAACATCTTTAGTCTAAGCCTCTCCTCTGTTTACATTTCTGAAACCTTGGAAACAGCCATTGTAATGTCTTTACACAAGGGTGTCCCAGCCATGGATACTTGTAACTATGGACCCATTAGTCTCACTAGCCTCATATGTAAAGCTAAGGGGCATATTATCTCAAACCTCATTAATCTGTACATTGAATATCTCTTACCCTGGACCCTCATCAACTTTGCTTTGTCAAAGCAAGGTCCTGCTTCTTTAGCCTTATTAATTTCTTTGAAAAAGTAACCATAGCAGTGGATATTAATTATGCAGTGCATACAGCATATGTAGACTTGACCAAGTTCTTTGGGACTATTCCCCATACAAGCTTTATTGACATACTTGTAAATCTGTATATAAATCCTTACATTGTATGGTGGATACCTAACTGATTGTGTTAAAGAACCCATGTGGTTAGAGTTGCAGTTGCCACTTCTGAAAGCAAAAACAGTTACCAGTGGTATACCACTGAGCTCAGTTTTGGACCCTCTCCTACAAGATATTTATTTTTCAGACCTTTAGGCCGGCACTCCTGGCCTATAGTTAGCTAAATTTACAGATGACTGTTAACTGGGTGTTGTTATTCAATCTTCAGCTGACTCACAATTGGTCCACTATGAGTTAGACCATGTTAACTACTGATGCAAGGAGAATGGTCGAAAATTAAATGTAAAAAATGTAGCATAGTTCATTTTTTATAAACAAACTAGTTTAATTTACCATATAAGTGATGTACACCTATAATCAGACATTGTTGTAAGGGATTTAGGCATTCATGTTAATAATTCCTTATCATTTAACCATCATGTCCCCACAGTACTTCAGAATGCCTTTTATCTGGCTAATTTAATTTCCAAAGGTATTTTCACTAGATCAAAAAAAGTCTTAATTCCCCTTTACTCATATCTTATCAAACCCATTATTGAATATAATGCATATTTTTTACATATATTTGTCTAAACATATCACACAACACCAGAAACTAAAAATATCAGTAGCCTCAAAATCTTAGTCACCAGGAGAGATTGTCAGCCCTTTCTCTATACTTAGTCACTTCCAGACTCCTCATGGAGATCTGTGCCTAGCCTTTCGAGACATGAAAGATCCCACCATATTTGCGCTTGTATTCCTTTGAACAACTGATGGTATCTTAAATACTTGACTTAAGGAAATAAACCTTCATTGGCAAATAAATAAGACACAATGGCATGATAGATTCATATCTCAGTGTATTCCTTGGCTTTCGAACCACTACTTATCAATCAGAGTAGATGCCACCTTCAAAGTCAGCATAGGTAATTGGATAGGAAACCTCAAATTCTCCCACACTCTGTCTTGTCTTGCCTTCCATGAAGACAGAGGTAACTTTGAATAGGGTTTTATTTGGCTAACCTTGTAATAGTCTAAAGACAGATTGCCTAGTACTTGCCTACAAACCTATAAAAAAGACTTGATACACTAATGCTCGATTATTATTATTTCAAATATGCATGCATACCAGTAAAACTACTCAATCCTGCTGGCTATTCAAGGGCAGCTATGGTCAGAAATTGAAAAATAAACTTTTGCAGAAGCATATAAAGAAGATATCTGATAGGTCTTTGGAAAGAATTATTTTAAGACCAGTCTGAATGAGACTTTGAATACTGCCTCAGTGAAACACACCCCAAGTGATGTATGACACAGGCAGTTAGATGACAGCACCAATAGAATTTTTCAAACAGGTAGAGAGATATTTGCTATATACATAGACTTAACGCAAGACAAGTGCTGTCAAAAGGCCAGTCCTGTAGGTAACAGGTTGTACACAGAGATGTGAAGACACAATTCTAAAGTGGCTGCAGAATTTTCATGTGTTTCTGGTGCATCTTTGTTAGACAGTTTCCTAGTTAGTTTTGTAGTGATATGATGTGACTAGATGTGACTGAGCAGTCTATAGCAACTTTGAATACAAGGACAGTTGACATACGTCCTGCCAATTGAACCCTAATACCTGGAACACCCAGTAATACTTCTATCATCCATGCAAAGCTGTGTTTATCTATTACCCAGTTTAAGCTCAACCTAGATAAGTGGATGGGAAATAGAAAATTTACACTGGGCATGGCAATAACTACTTTGCCTTATTATAAAGGACAATATAGCTACAGCAGCTAATTTTTAGACTTCCATGTCAAGACCTCTTATTCTGAAAATGTGGAGAAATCTTCCTATGGCACCTCTTCCTTCAACTTCCTTAAAGATGATAATGATTACATGTTTTATACAAACCAGATTATATCACCCCCACCCCTGACTAATACCAATTACATGAATCCTTCTTTTCTTGAGTATGCTCATTTCTTTGTAATAGTATGGTTAACAAACTGTGAGCATCAGAGAATTAACCTTCCTGATAAGAAAACCACTGAGCTCCAAAATCTTAACATCTTAAGATCTTCTTAAAATGGGTAATAGCAAAACTCAGCTTGACGTGGATGGGAAGCCTGTTCCATACAAGCAGCAGTCTCTGGGACACATATCTGTCTCTCCAGTATGTTCCGTTTAAGTCACAGACAAAATTCAGGTCCTTACACCTTGTATTTCTGCTAATGTTTGATTTATGAATATGCAAGAGATTCGTAAGTGTGGGGCTTGTGCCTGCCTTATAAGCTAGGCATAGATCACCCCTCAACAAGCTATAGGAGACTAAGGAAAGGGAAGGAGCTTTAAGTCACTTTGCATAAGGCAAGTTTGTTATGTCTTGTATTATTTTTTTAAGTAAACTCTGAGGTTGGTTTAGTTGCTGCACATGCCTGGTCAGGTATATACCAAAGGGAGCATTGTACTCTCTGACTGGTCTGATAGGGGTAGAGTATGGTGGGATAATGACCACTTTGGAGTTAGATGCCATGCCCTTACTTATAGGTTATGTAGCATAAAAGGATTTCCTTACCACTATGGCCACATGGTGATTGAAGGTAAGGCTGCTGTCTATGTGCATACCCAGATCCCTGACTGCTGGGTCGACTCTTATCATTGTATAATCAACATGGCAATTAGGTGGGATGGCTGATTTACCAAAGGGTACAACTATGCATTTCTTAGCATTGAGTGTAAGATCATGGCTTTAGTTTCATTTGTTTGTCAGAGACAGTCCTTCTTGAAGAATGCTAGTGTCTGTAGGGGAGTCAGTGATAAACCCCAGCCTGCAATCATCAGTACAGAGCCCTGGGGGACTCCACTAACGATCGGTCTCTTGGTAGAGGTGGCCTCACCTATTTTGACTTTCTGGGTTCTATCCGTGAGCCAGTTGGTTATGCAGTTGGTGATAAAAGGGTTTACACCCAAATTAGTGAGCTTGTCTATAATGCCTGAGTGGGGTACTTTATCAAAAGCCTTGACCAGATCAAGGTAAGCTCTGTGCACAGTCTTTCCTTCATCCAATTCTTTAGTGACCCTCTCAAAAAAGTCTGTCAGATTAAAAGGCATGACCTTCCTCTAACAAAGCTGAACTCTGATGGATCCAGCATTTGCAGGTTACCTATGCCTTATTTATCATGTTCATGATGATTTTTTTCCATGGCTTTGCATATGAGGCTGGTCAGACTTATGGGCCTGTAGTTATCCAGATCAGTGGTTGGACCTTCTTTGCACAGGGAATGACTTTAGTCTTCTTCCATTCCTTGGCACAAAACCTGACTGTAGGATCCAGTTGAAAAGTGATTCAAGTGGACGAGAGAGGTCATGTTTCATGCTATTTATTAAGCATCCTGGGATGTTATTGGGGCTCATCAATGCAGTGTTTTGGCCCTGAAAAGTGCATTAATTAAATGTTCCCTAGTAATGGCTGGAGAGATTGTGGTATGTGGTATTTGCACTGAACCTGTAAGTTAAAAGGTTGGCAATGACCTCCAATTCACTGTGGGTGGTGCCATTTGCAATAAGTTCTGCACATCATTTCATATTTCCCCTGAGGCTACAGACATGGCTGTAGAAAGCTTTGTGGTTGTCCTTTGCCTGAGAAGCTATTTTTTCATTAAATTTAGCCTTTAAAGTATTAATTAACCTTCTTAGCTGCTTGTTTAGATTTGTCAGAGGACTTTTAGTATGCATGGCTTTGTTCCTCCTACACTTGGTCAATCAATATGACTGTACAGAGATTTTTTAAATATTTCAGCATATGCTATGGCATTTACTGGATATGGAGCTGCTTGGAATTTAGCCAAAGTATCACATAGTGGAGATAGGTTAGTCTGGGAATAATCCTTAAAGGTTTATGGTTTCTCTAGATCCCTGGATTTAATTTTTATTTCAAGCTCTGATGAGCAAAGGCATTACTTTGGGTGACGAGCATCAGCCCCCTGTGTTGTGAGTACAAGGTCAAGGATGTTTGTACCCCTTGTAGGAAATTTCTTCCAGGATGTTCGTACTAAAAAAATTTAGGAATGACTGGAGTTGTGCATTAGAAGTGGTGTAAAATTTCCATCCCATAGGGGGTAGTTGAGATCCCCCATGAATTGATAATCCATTACTGGGATGAACACTGAAGGACTCTAGTACATTGAGATAAGCAGTATTGGTTTTCTGAGGCATAGAGGGGGACTTATAGGTTGCAAGGATAAGGTACGAGACCCCAGTTATGGTGAGTTGCACATGTATGAGTTCCAGTGGGTCATGCTCTTTTACTAGTCTGGATGTGAGGTTGGTTTTAATATAGACTGAGACCCCTCCACTCTTTAGTTTCATCCTGTGCAGTAGCTGGTTTAAAGGTGTGAAAGGCATTATAACCTTGCATTGCTGGGGTACTGTCTGCAACTTTAACTCATGTCTCTGTTACTACACAGATGTCTACATGCTGTAGGGAGAGCAATGCTTGCAGGGAATGGAGTTTCTTATTAAGACTTAGTCTTCAGATACTCATTCATAGGTTCAGTAACATTGGGAGGTTTATACTTTGTCATTGCCTAAAAAAGACACTGTGGGGGTGGCAGAGGTCTTTGCCAATATCTGAAAGCCTAGAAAGGATAAGTGCAGAACATCACTGGCAAAGCAACCTGGTCTGTCTACTATATCCTCCCAGGCCATCAAATATTGTAGTCCTTCAGACTAACACCAGAAGCTAAGCCAATTGTTAAATTCAGTCATTTTCTATTGGTAATATAACATCATCCTTGGAGAAGGAAGTATGCTGATGAGTGCTAAGCTCATACCTGCCTGAGACACATAATCAGTGAGCTCAATCATGTCTCACATATAGTCAAGAGAAGTACATCTCATGCCATTAAGACCCACATGGACTATGGCAGAGTCATACTCTTGCATGTGGTTTAATGACCTGAGTGCCTGTGTGGCTTGATGGATCATAGCCCTGGAAAGGAAGCTAGCTATGACTCTCCTTACTCAGTCTGGTGAGGGAGACATCTTTGCACCTGAGGGAGACATTGGTGTACCACACTATAGAATCCCCAATGACCAGGCAATTTGGCTGTGTGCTGCTTTGCCTAATGGCTTAGCAGTAGAAGCATTTGACTCAGTGTTACTATGTGTAGCTGTGGGTGGTGTTTTAATGAAGCGTTTTCATGATGGCTGAGAACCCTTGTTTTGATTGTACTGTTCAGTGTTCAGGAAGGTTACTTTTAAGGGCCTCACCATAAGCAGTTTTATGTAGAGGGTCTTTACCCTGTGCAGTAGGCATGGTGCAAGCATCACTTACAACTACTATATGATTAATTTTGGTTGTATGAGAGAGTTTTTCCTCCAGCATTAAAGTGTTTTTACACCTCACATACACTTTATCTGATTTATTAAGAATAAGTGGGCTGTCAGTGTAATGAAGCAATTGCTACAATGCCTCAGATTACCCATCTCAACCAGACTGGTCACAGAAGCAGTGAGGGAAATTTAAATATTGAATAGGTCAATAAGACTAGGAACTTGATGAGCAATGCTCAACTATGTGCAAACTAGATGTTCTAGTAGTTAAAGAAATATTATGTGTAGACAGTAAGGGTATATTAATGGAAACCTGCACTTTGAGAGATCATTGTCTACACCGATTACAAGGGGGGAATTATGCTACAAGATATCAGCAACTATACAGATCACAGCTCCACTCCACTGTGCTGAGAACAGCATTTCTAACTAAACATTGTAAACACTGTAAAAAAGATCAAAAAGTGCAGGTATTCAACACAGAAACACTCTTCTTGGGTAGCATGGTTGTCAAACATACCAGGCACAGAGATTCAAATTTTTAAATAAGTTAACCCTTCAGCCAATCAAATACATGCACAATAAAATTACAATGGCAAATCCCAGGTCTGAAGGGTGTAGGCTGTCTTTCCTGTCACAAGAGTGTAGACCACAAACTTCCTAATGTAAAATAGGTGATTTGGAGTCCAAGTACTTAAACCACAACAAAGGCATTTAGAATAGCAGGCATAATATGCCTTTACCAGCAATTCAAGCTCAGATGGGTGGAGGCTACTCTCTCATCCCTAAACAGTGTACACCACAAAACTTAATGTAAAGTAACTGTTTTGGAGCCCAAGCACTTAAATCAGAACTATGACACTTTTAGAATAACAGACACAATAAGCCTTCAACCAGCAATTCCCAACTCAGAAGGGTGTAAACTACCTCTGCTGCCACAAGAGTGTAGACCAGAAACCTTCCTTATTTAAGATAACTAGTTTGTAGCCCAAGTGCATAAATCAGAATTAAGAGGCTTAGAACAACAGTTAAAATGTAATCAGCAGTAATAAATGCAACAGATTAAATGCAATTGATTATATTAAGAATGTGCAGCAAAAAGCTAAATAAAGTAGGAAGAAGCACAAATACAGTAAAAAATCTGAATAAAGTATATTTTCTTAGTAAGGGGAAGGTAGAAAACAGAAGATAATTCAATTTTAAGAGACTAAGGAAGAGGCCCTTCACAGTTGATCTCTCAGTGCACAGTAGAATGAACTGATGAGATATGATTTCAGGACTGTCCAAAATCAGATTTTATGTGGGGTGGGCAACTCAAAAGCCAACAAGTTTAAAAGCAGAACAACAGAACAGTGGGTAAGTGGGAAAATCAAATGCAGAGAGAGATCAGCAATAGTCAGGCAGAGAACAACAAGTTAGACAAGCATTACAGCTAAATAAAGATGCCACTAAATATGACTCCTCTTACCACACTCACTGTATGCAAAATAATTCTTTTCTAACTGACCTTTGCCAAAACCTCTTAAAACTCCAAAAAGATCAAATAACTTAAAACAAAACAAAATGTAATACAGGAAAAATGTAACAAAACAGAGATAATCAAACCTTAAAAGAATAACGCCAATCCAGAATCAAATGTAGACAGAGATAAGCAATAGTCAGCCAGTAAATAGTAAGTCAAACAAGCATTGCAGCTAAATAATGATGCCATAAATATTTGTAGTTAAATGACGACCGCAGTTCCTGCTTATGGACCAGGAGTGTTGACACAGTACAAAATGCCCATTATGTAGGTCACTGATTTGTTTTGTTATATTACAACATTCATTCATTGCATTTTACTATCCCACAAAATCTTAACTCTCCCTTTCAGCCTAGTGGTTAGACATATATTACAGTATAGTGTTAAAATCATATGTTACTTTTGCTACTATGTAAAAGCTGGTTTAGGTTCTTAAAGCTTCCATTGTCTTCCTTTAATTCATTCTCTGGTACAGTGTCCCATTTTGAAACTTACTGAACACCAGCGAACAGAGCTGAACACAAGGCGCATTCACTTTTTATATCTATCCTTCCTCTGACAACAATGACTTAAAAGAAGAATCCCTGGCACCTAAGGAGAGCCAACAGCTGAAGGAGAGTAAGAGGAGGAATGAAAACCACATCCTACTGTTTTCACATAAAGCTGGCATGTTTGTGCAGTGGTGATCTTGTTACATCAGTTCATATGATATAATATTCACTCAGATCTACTTTCTAATAGGCTGATACAAGCATGACACTGATTCAATAAACACTGCTAGGGGTACTGAACAGAAATCTGAGTGCACCCCATGTTTATAAATTGTGAGTATGATATGCATTTCTCCACTCCGTGCTTAGTATATCATCTGTAGCCTTTTTATGCAGAGTTCATCAGCATTGTGGTTGGGCGTTTGCTCTCTACACATGTAGCTCTATAAACACACACCCACTGTAAACTGTAAGTAAGAAATCCTATACCTATATGTATTCTACCTGTGCAGGTGGGGGGATCAAGCAAGGAAAATATAGAAACAACACATGGACTGTTACTAGAAGTCAGGATTCAACCAAGGATCCTAGACCTGTGATGTAAAAAAAAATGTAATCTTGCAGTCATTGTGGCACATTGCAGGCCCTTAAATTCAAAACGATCTGAGAGTGTACAGACATTAATTTATTTTTATACATCATTCTTTTATACAACTTGCACTGCATACTGCTCGTGTTTATCAAGTCCCAGTCAAATTTGGCAACATTTTTTTATCTTTTTTGAATGTAGTCCCTCTGTTCAGTATTTCTTTATGACTAACAGTCGTCTTTCTGTGGGGAATGCTGGACTTAGATATACAGATAAGTCTTATCTTATCAACATTCCTGTTTTAGAATATTAGAACATTAAATTTAGAAACATTTATTCAGTCAGATGATGAAATCATCTCCTGGTTCAGAGCACAAGAAAAATCTGAAATGTAGAACAAAACAGTCTTCCACTCTTTAAAAATATCACCCATGCTTACATCAGCAGTATGCACACTCCTTATAGATTAATACTTTTGGTACCTAAAAATAATCTGTAAATAGTACTTAAGAACTGCTGCTTCTTGTCTGATTAACCCATGTGAGCATGGTGGTTCTCTAAACAGGACTGTAAACTAGTTACACACCTTAAATATTCTTTTACAGTTTTCATTGGTGAACAAGTCCAGAAAAATAAAGATCCATACATTTTATAAATTATACATGCAATCTCCTTTTCAGCTCATCATTCATTCTGGTTAATCTTTTTTTGACTCTCACTCTTACTGTGTGTGTGTGTGTGTGTGTGTGTGTGTGTGTGTGTGTGTGTGTGTGTGTGTGTGTGTGTGCGTATCTCTCTCTCTCTCTCTCTCTCTCTATATATATATATATATATATATATATATATATATATATATATATATATATATATATATATATCCTAACAGACTGGGATCTATCATGCACTATTGCAAATAATAAATTAAAGATATCAGCACAGGTAGAA
This sequence comes from Protopterus annectens, assembly GCF_019279795.1. Taxonomy (NCBI): domain Eukaryota; kingdom Metazoa; phylum Chordata; order Ceratodontiformes; family Protopteridae; genus Protopterus; species Protopterus annectens. The sequence continues at coordinate 136,296,448 of NC_056731.1, forward strand.
AACCTTAGAAGATATGCGGATAAATATGAATCATTGATGACCCAAAAAAGTTTTATCGAAAATTGAGAAATAAAGAAGAAGGAATAGAAATGGCACCAAAAACGAAGTAGTAGACACATTTTGAAGAAACATTTATGAAGACCCTGTGGAACATAGCAAAGATGCTTAATGGATAGAAGAAGTAAAAGAAACAGTAAGGAGTTCAAATGTAAAGGATATGAAATGGGATGAAGTAACATTCAGAGAAATTTAAACAAAATTAAGAAAAGCTCCTAACTGGAAAGCTCCAGGCACAGATGCAGTACTTAACTTCAGGCTAAATGTATTAACATCTTTACATGAAGGTTTAGCTGTGGGTAAGAATTATTTATATGTGCACCCCGAACAGACACAAACATAGTTAACAACAGGAAAACAATACTCCTCCTTAAGAGTGAACTTATAATCCATCCTAAAAACTATAGCCCAATAACTTGCCTTCTGACGATGTAAAAACTATATACTGGAATTGATGCAGACAGAGTTTATAATCATTTAGAAGAAAATTCAAACATGGCAAGAGAACAAAAGGGTAACAAAACAAAGTCATATGGATCAAAGGATCATTTGTTATTAAATAAAACCATAATCAAGAATTGTAAAAAGGGGAAGAATCTTAAGTATGGCATGGATAGATTACAAAAAAGTGTTTGAGAGCATCCCACATTTATGGATTAAGGAGTGCTTACAGATGTATAAGATATACCCTACACTGAACAATTACATTACAGTGACCATGAAACAGTAGCAAACCACTTTGCAGCTAAGCCATGACAAAGGACAAATTGTTATTCCCTGGATAAGTATTCAAAAGTGATATTCCAGGGTGACTCTGTCACCACTGCTGTTTTGTCTTGCTCTTAACCCATTATGCTGTCTACTTAATAGATTAGGTCATGGCTACAACTTGGCTCTCAGATAACATCCATGTGTAAACATTTCTCACCTTCTGTTTGTGGATGACTTAAAACTCTATACCTCTTCAGATGAGGAACTGAAAGCACAACTGCTAGTAGTTAAACATTTCTCAGATAATATAAGAATGTCTTTTGGGCTTGATAAATGTGAAAAAAAAAACAATATTTGTAGCAGAAAAGCTGCATCACCAAGAAAATATCAACATAGGGCAGGTAAAGGATGTAAAGGAACTTGAGCAGGAAGGCATGTATAAAAATTTCAGAACTGATGAAGGATCAACAATGAAACATGAATAAATGTAAAGAAAACTCGATAAAGAATACTTCAGACAACTAAAACTAGAACTGAAAACTACCCTGATATCTACAACTGAAAACTACCCTGATATCTACGAACAAAGTCCAAGCTATAAACCACATTTCTCTTTATGTTTTAACTTACAGTTTTAGCATGATTGACTGGCCCCAAAAGGTATTGAATCAAATATACAAGAAAACAATAAAAATGCTTCACACTTATCAAATGGTGAATAAAAATCAATGTATATCTAGATTTTATATTTGTCTTTCTGAAGGAGTTTTGGGCCTCATCGAAATTGATTACATATGTACAGATCTGCAATCATTTGACTGCATACATAACTGGTGACATGACCAGATCCAAACACAGGGAAAGTTTTAGAACATGAGAAGTCTAAGATGACTTCCCTGCTTAGTTTAGCAGAAACATATTGGTATCAAGTGGGGAGGGACACTAAACCAGAAGCAGACAAACATCAGGCAGCAACTGAATGTGCAAAAAAAATAAATAAATAAAAGAAAGAATATAAAGAGAAGGATCAGATGAGAAGGCAAGACATGTGGAAAAAGCATAGATATGGTAGTAAGAATAAAGAAATGCCTTTTTTAGGTGGTATTCCAAAGAACAAATTTACACCGTAACAGCTACAAACAAATGCAATCTGAGGGTCATGCTGCTCAATGCTAGAAGTCTATATCTCAAAATACACTCACTTGAAGCACTCCTTAAAATAGAGAACATTGAAATTTTTGCTGTAACAAAGACCTGGTTCAAGGCAGAAGAAAGCACCCCTGCACTGCCAGGCTATAACTCATTCCACACCTTTCGGCCCCAGAAATTGGACCAAAGCTCCAAAGGTGGTGGTGTTTCCATATTCATAAATGATGTGCACACCTCCAGAATGGTAGCCCAACATAATGCATCTGAGATACTTCAGGTGCAGCTAACATTGGGTAATACAGTGATTCAGGTCATAGCCTGCTATATGTCCCCAACCATGTCCCAAGACTCACACTCCACATTGCTAAGCACCCTGGAGAACATTAAGGTCCAACCTAACACTTTCATACTGAGTGACTTCAACTACCCCTCCATTCATTAACTGGGAAAACTACTCATATACCAATACACTTGCCCAGTGCTTTCTGGAATTCATTAATTCCAATGCTCTGGACCAGCACATTCTTACCCACACTAGAGGTAGCAACATCCTTGACTTGGTCATTACTAGCATGGGCAACCATTGCTCTACAGTAACAGTCAACTCCCCCCTGGTTAGATCCGACCACAAACTAATCACCTTGGAAACCCACATCACCCCCCCACAAAGGTAACCACCATGAAAAACTTCTCCAAAGCTAAGTCTGGGCTCCTAAAAACAGATGTGGATAACTTCACGACACCCATGTAAATGGAGAATAGTTGCATGACCACTGAATCATACACCAGTGCACTGTATGAACATGTACACAAATGCATGGATCTTGCCATACCCAATAGAACAAAGACACCCTTCTCCAACAAAAGGAAGCCAATCTGGTGGTCCCGTGCCATAAACAAACTCTACAACAGAAGGAAGAAACTGATGTGGAATAAGGCAAAGTCCCAAGACTGGAAAAACTTTATCAGCCTCAACAAAAGGTTGAGATCCCTCATCAAATCCTCTAAAGCTAGCTATGAAAACAGAATTGCAGCAGATAGTAAAGGCAACCACAAAGCCTTCTATAGTTATGTAAAGAATCTCCACTGCAATACCTAGATTTGATCTGAGCTACTGCACAGTTGTACCTCCTATACTGAGCCAACAGATATTGCCAATATACTGGCCGACAGATTCAGTGCTAGCCTTACCCCCCCCCCCCCAGGACCAATCACAGTACCAGTAGATTGCCAGGCACCCAGTATTACTGCTGCACAGGTTAAAACAGCACTGTCGAAGGCCAAGAATACAGCTTTTATGGGACCTGACAATATCCCTGGCTGTGTTCTGCATGAACTACAGAGTGAACTGGCACCTCACTTGTACGCCCTGTTCAATCACAGCCTCACCTAAGACTTTGTCCCTATCGAATGGCGCACTGCTACAGTCATCCCTCTCCACAAAGGAAGAGTGACTACAGACCCTGAGAATTATCGCCCAATTAGCCTGACATGTCTGATATGCAAATCTATGGAACACATCATCATGGACCTAATAAACAAGTATACAGGGAATCAACAAACTCTGGGTCCTACACAGTTTGGTTTTGTGAAGGGTAGATCATGCCTGTTCAGCTTGGTTGGCTTCTTTGAGTCAGTTCCCAGAGCTGTGAATGCAGGCAAGGTGGTTCATACAGCCTACCTTGATCTGGCCAAGGTCTTTGTTACCATTCCCCACTCAGGAATCATAGAAAAACTCACTAAGCTAGGCATCAACCCCTATATAACTGGCTCACAGATAGAACCCACTGTGAAAGTAGCTGACTCCAAGTCAGACTTCCGACTAGTCACAAGTTTAGTCCCACAGGGTTTGGTCCTGGGTTCTCTCCTGTTTGGTACCTACTTCTCTGAAGTCCAGGCCAACACTAAGGGACTCTGGCTAACAAAGTTTGCAGATGATTGCAAGTTGGGAGCTATTATTAACTCCCCAAGTGATGTTGACATCCTACCAAAAGGCCTCAATGACACCAACGACTGGTGTCAGTACCATGGCCTTAAGCTCAATGCCAAATAAATGTGTCGTCATCCCCCTTGGGAAAAACCCGGTTCCCTTGAATTACCAGGTCTATATCAGATAATCGAACTTTTAAAAGTTTGAACACCATTTGGTCTGGACCATATGTTCGAGCTCTTAAAAGTTCGAAAATTAAATAAAAAAAATTAAAAAAAACAGTAAAAACCTACCTGAAAGCTTAAGCAGGGGGGCAAGCCCCCATACACCCCTCACATGGGGGGGTGCACCCCCCATACCACCCACTCATTAAATATACCAACTCTGAGATCGCACTACAGTGCAGACAATGGAAAACTTCCATTGCTGCACTGTACAGGGATCTCCATTGAAACTTTCGAGCTTTTAAAAGTTCTATCATATGGTGTCGACCATATGACATTTGAACTTTTAAAAGTTTGACGTGATAGGAAACTGAATTACCACATTGGTGGTAGTCCACTGACACAGAAGGTGTTATAAGACATCTGGTAACACAGGTTAACAGCAACCTCTCTTTTGACCACCACATTGCCACTGTGGTCAGAAAGTCCTTCTATGTGGCACATCTCATTACTAAGGGTTTTGCATCCAGGAAGAAAGAGGTCATTCTCTCTCTCTACTCTACCCTCATTAGACCAGTCATCGAGTACAATGCCCCATTTGGCATGTACCTCACTTGACACCTGCAACAACTGGAGAGGCCACAAAAGTACCTCACAAAGAGGATCCTAGGCCTTAAACACTATGGACGGACTCAAAAAACTCCCAACTACTCTCTGTCTCATATTGCTTACTTAGAGGTGATCTCTGCATGACTTACAAAGCCATGTCTGACCCAGCTCTGTTAGAAATGCTACATCTAAAGAAATCCCAATCCCTCCACACCACATGCTCCAGAGACCTCAACCTCATTACCACAATCAACAGAACATGCTGGAGAGACAGGTTCATAACCCAGAGACTGCCCATGCTATGGAATAGACTTCCCATACACATCAAGCAGAGCACCTCACTGGCCCTCTTCAAGAGAAATCTTGATGAGTGGATGGGAAATAGAAAATTCACCCTAGGGATCACTCAAGTGGCTGTACTCAGCAGAGGCACTAGGAATTAAGGTCAGGTGGCATGATGCCAGGGTAATCCTATGGGCTAGGCTTGTAAAGGCTCCAGGGCCATTAGCCTAGTACACACCTATGAACCTATGACCTATGAAACTTCTGGAACCACTTCATGCTGATCAGGTTTTGACACAGGAATGATTAAGAAGTAGTAAATTTAAACCAAAAGAAGAAAGGTTAATATTGGTGACAGAAAATAGTTGACTATGTAGATATTGGTTTACATTGTCCATTGACCATGTGGAAAATGCAGTCAAATGTAGGTTCCATAAAACAGAACTGGAAACCGTTGCACATCTTGTTGCTGGGCGAGATACACTAATGGCAGAGGGCCTGTTTACTGAAAGTCATAATAATGTGGCAAGACTGTTGCATTGAAGATTGTGCAAACATTACAATATTTAAGTAGCTGAGAACACTGAAAACATGAACCACAAAGCATTAAACAAATTATGAATTTTATATCACATGGGATCACCTATTACCAACAGTTCAGAAAATAGATGAGAAAAAAAAACAGATGCAGTAGTCCATGAAAAGAAGACAAAGGTAGCATGGATCTTTAACACTGCTACTTATAGATAGAGACAAAGTTATAAAATACCAGGATCTGCAGGCAGAAATGAGGGCAATGTGAAAGAAAGATATCCAGGCAGTTCCAGTAGTAGTAGGGACAATGGGTCTAATAAAAAATAATTTACAGTCATATTTAGATAAGCTAATAATACATTTAAAATCACATGAATTACATAAGGAGTCAATTCTGGGCACATTGTAGGTGCTGTAAAGATCACTTTCAATACTAATTTATGAATGTTAATAATACAGTGACTTAGAAATGGGTTCTATTCTCATCATGGTATTGGAGAAATTAAACCAGAAGACACACATCTTCAGGAATACATACTCTGTAATTACAGGAGGGGATTTGCCTTTCCATCTTCTAGTAATACACATTTTGGCCATAATGAGAATAACGTAAAAACAGGAAGGTCTCCTCTCTAGACCATTTCCCAGTATCAGAGACAACTAGAAATCTTGTGGGTGTATCCAATGGTACATAACTTTTCCAAAGATAGTGTATCAGTCTTCGCAGGTCACCCAAAGTTTGCTAAAACTTTACAAGTACTAAACATATGTCTCCAATCACTCAGGTCAACTTAGTCACACCTCCAGAAAGAGGGTTCATCCCTTGGAACATCCTGTAAGTCCAAGACTGGGTACACAAAATGTATGGAGATGCTGACTTCCAAAAACCTGTATCTATAACAAATAGCTGTTGATGTTTTGTATAGTATCATCCTTGCCCATGTGTGACTAGTAAATGAGAATGTCCTACATTTTGATCACTGCTGCAGTAGCCTTGGCTATATGGGTCATATCCTGCCAAGCAAATAACAGCTGGGCAGCTTCCAAAGCTTCAGGGCTCCTTCCATTCACCCAAACAGTCAAGCAGTTCAAGCTGAGCAAATTAAAAGACACGTTTTGGTGCAGATGCCTTCATAGCTGCTGGAGTACACTCCTCTGAAGCTTTTCAGGATCAATGATTGGCTTGTGATTTCCTTAGCTGGGCAGCTAAGTTACCTTTGGGGAAAAAACTTCCATTTTCTCATTTTTTACTGATGTTTCATTACTTTCCTCCACAGGAAAGTTATTTTAAAGCTAGCAGTGTTGTGTTTTAACAGATTGTCTTGAGACTGCAATGTACTTATAAATGGAACACTCTTTGTTTTCTAAACTAAAAGTAGTATTATCTAACTAACAAGCTATTTTCTGTATAGAAATTGTATTTATTTTAAGGCTGTCGGGTTGCCATAGTATTTGAAAGTGTTTGTTACTGTACTTTTTCTATCAAAAAAGTAACTTTTGTGGACTGGTAGTTTTACTAGCATTGTTGTTTGTTTTCCCCAGGACAGAGGCACCATTTTAAGATTGACTGTAGAACAGATTGTCACTCCCACAATTGGTCCTTCTTCCATCCACAAAATGAAAAGGTTAAACAAATATCCTTTGTCACCACAGCAGGCTAGCAATTTGCCTCAGCTGCAGGTGGGTGACTCTGCTGTGACCATTTGTTGTACATCAGATCACTCATCTTGTACAATGGATCCCTTCGGTGTATCACCTACAACCATTATGGATTAGGGTTAGCCATTTCCTCTGTAGCTGTTGGGGGTCCCTCAATGTGCAAGGGAGAACCACTGTTTTTGGTCCTGTCAGAGGGAACAGGGAAAGTTTGCCTGTTGTGTCAGAATTCTGTGTCCATCCCTAGGGAAGCAGTGGCTGCCATTAATAACATGACTGGCCCCATTTTTCCTGTAAAAAAGAAACAGAAAACCAAGCATGTATCTACTCTTCCTCAAATGTATTTGGATAAGAGTAGTTTACTGGGACTGACTCATGGTTTGATTCAGGCTGTCTACCACTTCTTCTTGAAGAAAAATCTGCTTTAAATAATTTAGTTGCTTCTGTTTGTACAGGTCACTACTAATTGTTTGCAGTGTGCATGTTAATCTGTTGATACTTCTTCCAGGGCTATTACCACTAAGTTTTAAGAAGGTACTGCATTCTGAGAATCTTCTAGATGATGATAAAAATGAGATTTTTTAATTCTCTCTTGCATAGACTTAGTGTTTGGCCTCTCTTCTGCAGAGGTGATCAAAAAGTGTCATAAAAGGGGCACGTTGATCCAGGAGTCTCTAAGATATTTCAACCCTCCTTTTCCAAACTGTGCAAGGGATTTTCTTTTTCCTCATTCAATTTCAGAAAAAAAAGAATAAATAGTTTGAACAGAATTCAGGTAGGCAGACAGACATTTAATAAGAAGTGGCAAAGAGGTTCCAAAAGAAATCTCAAACCTCCCAAAACCAATGACACTCCAATAGGTCTTAATGACTGTTCAAGAGATCTTGTGACCCCCTCCAAACCTAGCCCTCTTCTCTTCCAGAAAGTCTGAATCTCCATTTTCTCTTTAGCAACAGATTGTTTCAGACAAATGCATTCTGAAAATTGTTCGGCAGGTTTATAGATGGCAGCGGGAGGAAATTTATCCTTTCCAGGGGGGGGGGGGGTCATTCATCATTCTTCTGATCAGACTATTTTGTTTCCACCTATTATTCCTCACATACTGTCCCAAGGAGTGATAGAAGTTCCTCCTTCCCAGGTGAAAAGGAGTTTTATTCAAGGATATTCCTAGTCCCAAAGAAAGAAAATGCTTGGTGACCAGTTCTGGAGCTTCCTTTCCTAAACCTGTTTGTGATGGTGCCCAGATTCAAAATGATTTTTCTTCACATCCTGTTGCTTAATTTCCCCTTTCAAGTTTCCTAGTAACACTAAATATAAAAGATGCTTATTATCATATTCTATTCATCCAGTCTTCAGGTGTTTCTTAAGGTTTTGTGTGTCTGGATCACATTACCAGTTTTTTGCTTTACCTTTTGGACTACCCACTGCACCAAGAGTGTTCACAAAATGTCTAGCAGCAATTATAGCTCTTTACATGCTGAGTATCCACATTTTCCCATATTTAGATGACACGAATATCTTTGCAGAGTCTTTTTCAAAATGTCAGGATCTCTCGCTTGATGAGAGATATCTTGCACTTGCTGAGATTCCAAGCAAACAGTTCAAAATTCTTTATTGACTCCCTTACACAGGATTGTGTTCCTGGGATGTCAACTAGACACCTCAGTTCAAAGAGCTTTTCTTCTATAGGAAAAAACAGATCTTTATTTATATCTATTTCTGAAGTTTTCTATTCACACCAGTCAATGCGTGGGAATCCCTCAGGATTTTGGGTCCCATGCCATCTGTGATTCTCATGATAGTCCTGAAATGACTCCACATGACAAAGATGTAGTGGCATCTGAAATCTCTTTGTTCCCAACATCAACACCCTTTATCATTTTAGATCCAAGTACTGGGATTTCTCAGAAGAGAAATCACTTGGTGGAGACAACAGATATCCGTACTTCAAGTTCTCGCCTTCTCCCTCCCTGCCTCAAAGCTATCAGTTACATCAGAAGCTACATACTTTGCTTGGGGGATCAGTTTCAGGAGAGATAAAAGTGCAGTGAGTACAGGACACCAAGGACAGATGCAAGCACATAAATATCAAGAAGATCCTTGCCGTGATCAAGGCACTCATTTCTCTGAACCATCTTTGGTCTCCAGGACCTCTTCAAGTAGTTACAGACAATACTGCAGTGCTGTGGTACATAAACAAGCAAGGGGGGATCGGGTGCAGCCTCTTTTGCAGACTAGCAATGTTAGCTTGGGATATAGCTGCAGAGCACATTCTGACTCTATAGGCATCAGATCAAAATTATGTGGCAAACTTAGCAGGATTAGGGCAGACCCTCATAAATAGAAACTAGATCCGGTGGTCTTCCAAGATTTTATTCATCTGCAGGGAGGTCCTCACGTAGACATCTTTGCCTCCTTTATGAGCAATCAATTGGTAAAATTCTGTTCTAGGACTCCATGCAAGAAAGCCTGGAAGACAGATGTATTTTTGTTTCTTTGAACAGGAGTGTTCCTTTATGCCTTTCAACCCTTTCAATTAATATCCAGGGTACTTCTCATGATTCAGAAGTAATCCCCCCAAAATCATTGTGGTGTCTTCCTTCTGGCCCAGGCACCCATGGTCCTCCCTTCTTTTGGAAATGGCTAGGGGCAATTACCACAAGCTTCCTTACAGAAGTGATCTACTCACACAAGGACACGTGTACTTTATACAGCCCAACATCGATCATCTTCAATTGACTGCCTAGATGATAAGGTCTTACTACGTTTTAGGCAGCTGCTTTCTGAGGATGTGCAGCATGTACTAATTTAGACGTAAAGCCTGCTGCTAGAAAATGGCATATTTTCAAATGAAAAAGGTTTTCAGGTTGGTAAAAACAGCATAATCAGCACCAATTCAGGGCTACTTGTTCTCTGGTTTTACAATATTTGTGTGAGTTACTATCCTGTGTCCTTTATTCATCTATCGGGTTCATTTACTGGCTATTGCAGCATGTCTGCCCATGGTCCTCCTCTTTCATGGCAGAAACATGTCAAAATGTTCTTGAAATGGGTTTTGCGTAACAGGTCTCCAAGTAAACAGGTAGACCCTCCTTGAGATCTTAATTTTGTGTTAGAGAAACTAAACACTTGCTCTGTTTGAACCAACTAATCCATCTGACTTGAGGCTTTTAACATGGAAAACAGTCTTATTGATTGCTTTGACCACTGCAAGAATGTTATCTGACTTACCAGCTTTTACAGTGAGTTAACCCTACCTCATTTTTCACAGGGCAGGGTTTCTTTGAGAACTAATCCTTCTTTTATGCCTAAAGTGGTATCCGAGTTTACTTTAAGTCAAACTATTTATCTCCTGTTTCCTCTCCTGAACGTAAAAATGAGGGAGAAGGGATACTCCATACATTAGATGTCCACAGACATCTCAGGAACTAAATCCTTCAGGTCATCAGATCAACTGTTCAGTTCTTGCGAAGGTAAGAAGAAGGGACAACCAGTGTCAACACAGACTACTTCCAAATGGTTGTCAAAGGCTATTAACTTTTGTTATGCTCACCATGACATCTTAATTCCAGGAAGGGTCAAGGCACACCTTGGGTTCTTCTATGGCTGTTTGGAAATGACTGGATGCTAGAAGTATTCTAGTAGCTGCTAACTGGTCCTCTGTATATACATTTACAAAGCACTATAAGCTGGATTCCTTCCCTAAGTCTACATCGTGCTTTTCTAGGACCATTCACCAGGGGCTCCTTGACTCTTCTGCTTCCTCATCCCAGATGTAGTTAGCTATGGTAATCTACCCATTTAGCTAAGACTACTGCAGCCATGATCAACATGAAGAAAATAGTACAGTTGTGTAAGTTGAAATTACCATAACAGTAGATGTTCAAATGATCACTGCTGCAGTAGCCATTCCTTCCCTCCATCCCCTTGTTTTTTGGTGTGCTTTTTTTGTCAGGGAATGAACATTTATTTTTTAGTATTCCTAGGCTTGGCCTTTCATGGCTCAGCCTCCCTCTTTATGCTGGTAGGAAAGCTCTGAAGGGTTCTACAACCAAGCTTGTCTTTTAGTCAGCTCAGCTCAAGTTGCTTGACAGTTTGGGCACGTGGAAGTTGTCCTGAAGCTTTGGCAGCTTGCCGGCTGTTATACCCTTGGCAGGCTATAATCTATATAGCTAAGGCTACTGCAGCAGTGATGATTCAGACATCAACTGTTATGGTAAGTTCAACTTATACAACTGTACTTTCCTAAATCTCTTTCTCAAGCTTTCCTAAATCTCTTTCTCATGCTTTTTTTTAAATTGTCATAATCAAGAAATGGGTGCATAATAAGTTTTTTATAGAACTGACTAATAATCCATCTAGGCTGGAGAGTGATTGTTGTAGCCCCTGTATAAACCTATCTTTGACAGTTATTTGCTGATACAATGAAACGATTTAAGTTTTCTGATATATACAAGTATTTTGTTACAGCTCAGTTGGTCAGACAGCCGAAGACCCAGTTCTTCCTTATTTGCCTTCCACTCATTTACCTCACAAGTTTTGAATAATTTTCCAGTACATTAAAGAACCTAACCTTTATAACCACTATAGCAGTTTTTTGTTGCAATCTTCCCAACTAGTGACAAGACATATAGGGAGAATTTCCCCTCCCCAAGATTGTAACTTTTGTTTACAAATAGTTTTCTTAGATGTCCCAAATATGTATTTTTCATTTTGAGATAACTTTATTCTTTGAGTTATTCTTTTTCTAAAGGCAAAATTGTAAAGTTCTGAAATTTCTCTCAGCTGCTCATTCAGAATATGTTTACAGGACAGCATGTGACCTTTTGTAATAAAGGTGTAAAAGTTCTTCAGGATTCAGGCTGAAGCATAGTTTTCAATATCTGGTCTACCTAGACCAGCCCTGCCTACCTGGAGCACAATCAAATATGACAAAATTCTGGGTTGTCCCCTGAGACCATGTACAATGTGATAAATATTTAGTTAGCCGTATACTAGATCTCAGGAGTAGGTAATGGTATGGCTTATGCCAGGTAAAGTACATGGAGAAAATCAAACATCTGTATCACCTGAATTCTTTGTTCAAAGTCCAAAAACATATATTGCCATGAAGTATTAAAATTATTACATGTATTAGACCACCAGTATTATTATGCTCTCAATATCTTTAGTTTTTGTAGCACCTAAGTTAGTTCCACTGCCCCCCACAGGTATGGGATCTGGGTTGGATGGCATCCACTATCCTATCATTCAGAATTACGGCTGCCATTTTAATCTAAGTTATCTTTTATCCTGAAAGGGTGTCAAATTACCACAAGATGTCCATCAGTGTCCTAAGAAATTTTCTAGATGTGCAAAGATCATCTGCATAGATAAATAAGGGATACCCGTTGATGGGCAATTTCATATACAAACTCTTTGTAGGCCCTAATTTCGTTTGCTATGGGTCTAAGTATAATTCAAACAAAATAAGTGACTGAAGGCAGCCAGTTTGGCTTCCACTTTATATCATAAATGAATCCAAAAAATAAATTTCCTATTTTCCCGTTTGGTGAAGAGCCATTGTATATCTCTACCTTTAGTTCTACAGGCTCTAATGGAAATACAAAAGCTTTAAGGGTGAAACACAGCAAATCCCACTCTACCCTGTTAAAAGCATTTTTGACTTCAAAGCTAAAAATCATTATGTGAGCTTTAAGTTTTGTTTGCATATGCTCTTAACAGCAGTATCTTCATAAGGGTGACAACAGTCCCACAATGGGTACTTACTCATATTACTTTAGGCAACCATTTAAATCTCTATATAGGAGTTTTATGCAGTCCAACTCAATCCTCTAGCAAGTTAATTAAAAAAAAACAATTAATGATATGTTTCCCTCTAATATAAATAAAAATTGCACCATCCTAGGCAATTTTAATAACAATTCAATGGTCAAGACAACTCAAGAGTAATTACAATGTTAACTACCATATTGCTTGACCAACTGATAAATAAAGCCACAAGGCCAAATATGAAAGCTGGGAACCACACAAGTCTTGATAGTATTGCTAACATAAAAAACAAACATATCTAAACAGTGATGATCTGCCATACTACATCAGAAATCAGTGCCCATTAATTTCACAAATGTCATTCAAAACTAGATGAAAAGTTCCCCAGTTATTACCACTGGTAGACCATTCATTCAAAACAGACACAATTTGACAACTACTTGAATAATACAGACTGGACTGTTCCATATTGCAATGAAATTACCACAAATGTGCCATCCTGCTTCATCAGTACCCTCTTAAGAAAATCCTCTTTCTCACTACACAAATATGTCTCATTGGACAAAAATATATTTGTCTCATGGTTGACATTAAAAATAAGCTTAAAGAAAGAGACAAGGCTTGCAATAGGTGTAAAAAGGTCCTTCAATCAAAGCAAACATCAGCAATTTCTAATATAAAGAAAACCAAGCAGAATATAAACCTACATTGCCAAAGCTGTATTCCTAAGGTATAGGCACTCCCTCACATCTAGACCAAAGCTATTTTGCAAAGAAATAAACAGCTAACAGATGGCATCACTGACTCAATGGCACATTCTCCTTCCACTCAGTACCTTAATACAACCTCTTTCACTAATGATAATAGAAACTATTTTTCTCGGTCATTAATGGTAGTAACAATTGATCACCCCCATAACTACAACAATCCTTTAATACCTCTTTCCAACTCTATCCGGCAGACTACACAGCTACTTTTTATTTCACTGCCATAACAAACTAAATGCTTGCTGTCCAAACTAAACTCAATAAGTGCTATGTTTATTAAGCTATAACTCACATTCCTGAAACTGACTGCATCACAATTTGCAAGACCTCCCAGATTTATTTTTAATCTATCATTAACATTAGGCATAGTTTCTTCTGAATTTAAACATGCTACCGTTATTCCCCTACCGAAAGTTCACTCACCCTCACAACTAGTAATTTCTATTTTTTGTCCCGTTACCAAAACCTTTGAATAAGTCCTCTGTTAGCAGCTGGTTAAACATACAAACAGTTATGGATTACTTTGTGATTGATAAGAAATATGGTTTCAGGAACTCCTTCTGCATTCAGACTGCATCACTTTCAGCTACAGATGAAATCTATAGTAACATTAATGACAGTCAACCCACTGTGGGTGTATTTGCAGATGTGAGGCATGCCTTTGAGACAGTAAACTATAGCTTCATAATGCAAAGGAGAAAGAAACTCAGCCTTGGTAAAAACATCTTACCCGGGTTCAAAAACTACTAACAGGATAGACCTTTTCATCATTTTTTTAACAACACACTATCAGAAAGAGGAACGCTTAACACAGGGGTACATTAAGGGTCAGTACTAGATACAGTCCAGTTCCTCCTATATCTTCATGATATCATGTTAGATTTACCAAACCATAAAATTATTAAATATATAGATGGTCAGCTCCTTGAAACTTGCAAAATTCACCAGTCCTTACAATGACCTATACAATCTCCATTTACAGACTTGTGCAGCTGCCCACATAAAAATTCTTCAAATTAAAGTAACAAAATCAATGTCGTGTTTCTTTCCCGCAAAGGAACTGCTAGCCCTTCCTATTATACACATAAAAGATTTAAAAAGAACATCATATCAAGTGTTTCACAAAAAAATATATATATACTGCATTTATACTTGACCCATCATTTGCATTCAATATTCCTACAGATATTACCACAAAATTTCTTAAGCAAGTAAATTATGATATAGGCCCTCATACCGTCTTACCACAGATGCTCATGTGTCCTTAGCAAAAATGACAAAATTCACAGATTGAATATACCTTACCACATACTGTCTTTCATTCAATACACAACTCAAACAAAATGCAGACTGCTGAAAATAAAATCTAGAATTGCTCTTCTCACAGGTATGAACTGCCACCACTGAATACGATATGAAAAGGCACATTGACTACTAATCACTAACAGGGCAATCTGTCTCCCATAAACTTTTATATTTAAAATGTTTACACTTGCCTACTCCCTTTCCCTTAAAAGGATATTCCAAATTGATGAACAAAGAAAATTATCTCAGAATTCTCAGACCTAGATTTAAATTGGCCATTGGAGAAAAAGCCCTCTAAAGAATGAGACCTGCCAGATGCAGTCAACTACCTACATACATTAAAAACCTAGAAACATGGGAATCATTTAAGAAAACTTATAAATCATTTGCAGAATGATTCCAAGTACTCTAGCTTTCAGGACACTGGCTAATGCCTGCTGTTTTTAACAATACTCTGATATTATAAACTGTCCTTAATTAACTTGTAAATAGAAATACCATTTTGATATGTTGTTTGCTAAACTGTGAGTGGTATTTCTTATTAACTGTACTTTTCGTTGTGTAGTTATTTGTTATGTATGTGATTTTCAGTGGTTTTGTGTACTCCTGTGCCCATGTTGTGATAAAAGGCTCAGTAGACTAGCTCATTATCAAATTGTCAAGCAAATAAATAAATAATAGTATCGAATGTCGGCCATCTTCTTATAAAATCACATTGATCAAAATGAATAGTTGCCAACAGCCACCAAGCTGTCCATTGTTTGAGAATCAAGGTAAATACCTTAAAACCAGTGTTCATTACTGAAATAGGATAGAATGAAGATAGCACTTGTGGCCTTTCCTGATTTTAAGATAATAGAAATAAAAAACTTCTTTCTAACTGCTGGGGTCCACCTTGGTTATGAGAATATTAACTAGGGCAAAGAAACCTGTTTTACTTTCATTCCCAATGACAAAAATATATATATCTCTGTGAGATCTCCTCGTCCAGGTTCTTAGCCTTATTGAAATGTGAAAGGCATCCTTGTCAACTGTAGTCTTTTATCCTCTATTTTATTTTTTCTCTGTATAATCCCAATTGACCAAATCTCTCAATGAAGTGCATGGGTATAATTCTTGCACTATCACATATGTTTGATTAAGCCACCTTTACAGAAACTAAAATATATTCTTGATTTACTGGTCGTGAGGTCGTCAGGAGCTGATGTGCAACTTAAAGGTGCACAATCCTATAATGTTTTGGCTATGCCTGTAATCCCTTTATTTAATATCCATGAATCTTAGAAATCAAAAATGTATCAGTTTGTGAAAAGGAATTGTAGCAGTATGATGCACATGTATAGCTTGCACCCTAGAGATGACAGTAGCAGCCTAGATCTATAGAACCCATGCCACAAACATATTTGGGAAAATATCTGCCAAATGTGTGTGTGTGTGTGTGGGTGATACCTTTTGTCCTTGGGCCAGAATGTACTTTATCTGGGCTCAGTATCAGATTACAGTTCTCTCCTAACATAAACAAAAAAAAAAAAATCAGACATTCCAAACATTTTTTCCATAACTATTTACTACTAGACCATTGATTTGTTTATGCCTCTTCAAGTATAAGAAATCAGCATAACTGAGCAATCCACACTAAAAAAAAATATGTGAAAATGTTTACTTATGAGTATGCCATCTGGATTTGCATCAAATGACATCTGACTCCTTTAGTTTTATTGTATGCAGCCAGTAAAGATATGCAGTGATTTAACCCACTGACAAAAAAGAGGAGATGAAAGGGTTTGGGATGGACTTGGAAGGTGAGAGGAGACAGGTAGGAAGGACAGGTAGGAAGGACAGGTAGGAAGGACAGGTAGGAAGGAAATGGGGAAAGAAAAGAGTAAAAAAGACTTCACAAGATTATTAATTCAGCCTTCTACATTCAGTGAATTATCCCTCTTACTTGCTACATTCTTTGTCTTAATTATAGGTAGAACATCAAAGTCAGCTATGTAGCAATGTCAGTTTAGTTAACGTCACTATCACCAAGTCCAGCAACTGTTTGATGGGAGGAAAGAGCCAGTCTTTCTGTGGGAAGAAAGAGTCATGCTTTAAATAAAGGAAAGCATTCAATCCACGTAGAATAATTCCTCTAACCTGAAGCAGATGTGGGTGGCCATGTTTCCTAAATAACATGTGGGCCTTCCTCTTGTACGCCACCATTTGTTGATAGCAATTACTGTATATTTATTTCCTCTTTATGATAAAAGAGTTGTTAACGCCCCCCTCCCCCAGGAACATACATTTTAAAATTAGAGGGTACTGCAAGTGAAACTTAATTTTCATTTGTCTAACTGACTTATTTGCCAGAAGAAAAGCAGCTGTATGATGCTTTACAATATCACAATGGTCAGTGTTACAAACAACTTTTAGAGCACCTATCTTAATAATCTTTTCAGGAGCTCACATTGTATATTGTTCCTTTTATTCAACAGTAGAAAAACAAACTTTCTCCAATTACCAAACCTACACTGCCAACTAACAACTTCTGCAAATAAATCCTCCTTCACTCAGTATAACCACAATCACCACCCCTTACATTCTGCATCACAGCCTGAATACCTCTCTTACTATATATCAGCCTTTTCTTGATCAACACACTTAGCACACCACATTTCACTACCAATTCAACCTAACAACTCCTCACAATAACTTTCCTGACTAACATCTCCACAGGTACAGTTCCCATAACATTTGAATTCCAAAAAAAAAAAATCCATAAATACCATAGCCTATACAGTATCTAAAACTCAGCTTCCAGTCTCATCCCCTCTATCCAAGCCTACATAATCAAAATTAGAAAACTTATGCACTTTTGACATAATGTGCCAAAATCTACCTTCTGCCTGCCACCCATCATTCTCAATATACTTCTAAGAGGAAGCAGTGACGCTAACCCTGATCTTCCTACAACAACTAAAAGCCTGCACAACCATCTTCTAGCCACCCTCACCTGCTTGCGCATAGCTTCAAAAACAAATTAGACTAAATCAGCACATTTATAGCCCATCATAACCAGAGTATAGCAGCAGTCACATAATCCATGCTTAAATAAGACTCCCCAAAACTTTTACCTTATCCTCTCTTTTAAACACTTTCATGACTCCCAGCTATGTAGCAGAACAGGAGGTGGCTCTGTAATTCTCAATGAAGGCAATCTCAAATCCACTGTCTTATCACAAGCTAATGTCACATCGGACTCAGACCTCATCTGAGTCCTCCTAAATTTCCTCTCCCTTAAAACCAAATCAATTATTACAGCCACAGCATACCACCCACCCACTCCTCCACACCATGCCACTCCATACCACCCAGCCCTCCTCCTTCTCCTTCAGCAAATTTGATCCCTTATCTCAAACAATTTGAATTCCACAACAAAAACAGCAACATGATTATTTCTGAAGACTTCAGCCTTAACTATCTATGACTAAAAGAATCAGATGTCTGAATTTTGAGTCTACCTTAGCCTTCTGCAAATAATTAGTGAGTAAAAAGGTATATATTAAAAAAAATATGCCACACATTTGTTTGCTTCTGGAATATAGCTGGTATGATAGTGATTTCCCTGTTATACCTGCAGAACTATGAATGAAATGCAGGAGGAGTTGCACAGGTGTCAGAGTTTGTGGAATGTGGGGATCTATGCTGTGCAATCTTCTGCCTTCAAATTATGTCTGAAATAGGTAATGGAATTCATTAATGCCTCTGGCATTAGTTAGTTGCCTTGTACTCTATGACTATAATGTTACACCAGGACAGAACAAACTAATAGGTTTGAGCTATATTGCAGGACAGTGGAGGTCCTCTGCAGTGCGACTTGGTGCTACTGGAGTCTGGCTCTTGCAGAAGGTAATGTACAGCAGTACAGCTAAAATCTTTTTTTTTTTCTTTTCTTTTTGATGATTGCACAAAATAAAACCTCTGGCATCATACCTGCAATGTTGTGTCTGCTTTAAAAGATATACACACATTTGAAACCATGATTGGCAATCAATTTAGACTGATAGAAAAACATGAGGGAAAAAAAAAGATCAGGTACATATAAAATGTTTTGCTTGTACTTAGAACATATGAAGCAGAGATAGCAGTTATTGGGGAGGGGGAATAAGTCAACATATATATTTAAAAAAGCAAGGCACAAATGGAACACTGCATCTTAAGTAAAGCATTTACATATCTGCATTATCGATAATTGCTGGTATTGTTAATGATTTCCCAGGTATGCTAACCCTTATTGTCACAACTTGCCTAGTAATGTTCAGTACAGCATGAATATGAGCAGTATTAGCAACAATTAGGTGATGAAATTTGATTCTTAAAAATGCATCAGTATGCATATCATTTGCATACTGATGGATCATGTTGGCCTTGTATAGTAAGTAGGAAATACTGTTATGAAACACAGACTGATGTTAAAGGGAGGGGAACTAGGGGGTAAGAAATCAACAAAGGGAGACTGCCTTCTCCTACTTCCTGGAAATTCTATAATCGCTAAAATATATTTCTGTGTATATAAAAAGTGATGCTGTGCTATGAGGACCAAGCTGCCATGCAAACTATTGTGTATATTGAGCCCTATTTCCATGTGGCTCCTCTTGTTTAAGAATAAGGAATGGATGGGATATAAAGGTATGCTTACTATAGGAGGGGGGTTACTATAGAGGAAGATGTGCTGTGAGATAAGTCGGGTGTAATAAAGGGGTAAGGCTGCTACAGGAGGATGAGTATGATAGGAGGAATACTGTAAGAGTAGAAAAGCATGAGGTGTAGTACAGGACTAGTTGTACTATGGGGTCTATATTATAAGGACGAACGTTTACTTACCTGAATGCCTAAACGTCAACATGTCTTCATCAAACCGTGGAAACACCGATCGTCCAGAAGCGCGAAAGTGAAAACGTCGAATCGTCATGGTTGGCCCTTCTGCGGTATAGCTCCGTAAGGTAAGTGTGTGATAGTTAAGGACCTTAGGGTTAGGGTGTGGATTAAGGCAAATGCATAGACGATAATGTATGTTAGATTTAGTGTAGGGTTAGAAGAAGGGTTTTGTTAAGTGTATGTGT
Organism: Protopterus annectens; assembly: GCF_019279795.1. Lineage (NCBI taxonomy): Eukaryota > Metazoa > Chordata > Ceratodontiformes > Protopteridae > Protopterus > Protopterus annectens. The sequence continues at coordinate 136,316,489 of NC_056731.1, forward strand.
GTGGATTATTTAGTTTATTTGGATTTAGCTTTTTAAGGTAAGTGTGCGATAGTTACGGACCTTAGTGTTAGGGTGCGGGTTAAGTTAAGTGCATACATGGTGGTATATGTAAGATTTAGTGTAGGGTTAGAAGGAGGGTTTAGTTTAGGGTTAGAAGTAGGGTTTTGGTTAGTGTATGTATGTGGTTTATTTAGTTTGTTTGTGTAGGTAGTATGTAGCGGGTGGTGGGGTGGGGCAAGTATGACAGTTCGACTTTTTGAATTTTGCGGTTTAGGGCGTTTGGTGTATATGCAGTTCACAGAATATGTGTTGACGTTTAGGTATTCGGGTAAGTAAACATGCATATTTATAATATACACCCGTACTATGAAGGCTGGGCGATGAATTACAGAACATGTTTTCCTTACGAAGAGGCATACACTATGAAAAGAGATCTGCTATGAGATAAGGTATGCTGTAGTAACAGGAGGACTACAGAATAAGGTGAACTACACCAGCAGGCAGGTGTACAGTAAGAGCTGAAAGAGTGTTTTTGTTAACCAGATAAACCCACCAAGTGCCTCTGAAAAAGAGTGACCTGGGAAGTAGTGTCTAAAGAGATTTGTTTGGAGTCATACAGGTCACAAGTGGAAATTTGTGCAGCACATTTGGGACTACAGCATGAAGTTCCTTTAGGAGCTCATGCCTGTAGGGAACAGAGCTAAGCTACCATTTCATATGCAGAGATGGTGACAGAAGAAATCCTTACACAATTATAACAACAATGAATTTGAATCTGCAGAGCTGAAGCAGTTTCTGCAGTACATAATGATAACTTGACACATAGCCCATTTCACTAAGTTTGCTAAGTAAAATAGGGCAAATGTAACCTCATTTTCCTTGAATTTTGAACTATGTCTGAACTTAAACAGGCATCAGTGATTGCTATTTTAATCAGTGCCAGTAAAGGATATTTAATCCTTAACTACTACTCAAGAGATATTTCTAATTAAAAATTGCAATTTGCTGTGGCCACTGAACTGTAAAATTATTACAAGTCTGATATTTTGTCTAAATGTTGTTAGGAGGTACCAGTGCTTTCATCCTTCAAAATGACTACTGCTTCACTCAAGGGATAAGGGATGATTATGATGGCATTTACCTCCCTAAGTATAATCAAACATCTTTTCTTTTTATTATGCATGTCTTCTGTGTGCCATCAACCTGTGTGAATGTGCTTGCAAAGCATAACCTGTGTGGATTTTCCCATTCTTATCTCTTTAAGATTGACAAGCAGGATTCTTACAATAATCTGGACAAAAGGCAAACTTTATCTGTAAGTATAGCAGAACAGGACATGCAATATGTGTTATAAGTTAACCATTTCAGAAATAATGAAATAGGTACTTAGGCTGCTCTAGTGACATAAAGGAGTAAACCCAGATTATAACCCAATTGAACCATGTTCAATTGGCGTCATGGGTGACTGATGAGGAAGGAGGGACGAGAACTACCGTCACTGGTGGGAGTGTGTTTCTGTGGGCATCTTCTACAATGATGCCTGGTGGAGGCCGGGATGTCATGGTCCAAAGGTGTGGGGGTAGGGTTGTGGACATGGCTGAGCTGCCACAGAGTCAGGCCAACATGCCACATATCCCCAATGCAATTCCTCCAGACAGAGACCGCAGAGAACAGTAGGGAAGTAGGGAGGGGAAAAACATGAGGTAGGCCACATAAAGTTAAAATAAAAAAGCTGATGGTGATGGCTACACCCTGTCAGGACACCCTTAAGCTCCATGACTGACCCCAATAACAGAATCGGGTAAGACTGAGATAGCAAAAGACGTGCTGCTAGACTCAAAGATGGACAAGGACACTGCACTAGAAAGGCCATAGGATGATGCAAGTGAAGTGAAAAAGACCAGAAAATAAATAATAAATAAATAAATAATGCAATAGGTACTTGATATTTACTTAATAATCAAAAACAGTATAAAATAGGCTTCCCTACCTCAGCTGAGTGCAAAGTGGGTGACGTTAAATCTGGTTCAGTACACCTCCTCAGTCTGTAACTATCTGATCACTCTTCCCCATAGTGAATCACCGACAATGCATTTGATATTTGTGTGCTACCTATGTCTTAAAGTATTTGGCTTTTTTTTTCCACCACAGTTCTTTGACCTTGGAGTTAGTGTATTTGAGTAAGGGAAGTGTGGGGTGGGTGCATTATGGCTTGCTCCTCTGCAAACATAGCTGTATTATTATTTTTGTCCTCATACTGTTCAAGCTTTGTGTAATTTGCTCTATCTGGCTGTAGCTTTCCAGTGTCAGTTTAGAAAAATGGTCTTTATGTTTAAACAGCTTGTGGCTCACTGTGAGCTGTTTATAACTCACTGGTCAGATGGCCAAACACCATGGTTCATAACATCTTAAAAAGAACACTAAGCCACATACGTTGCTTCAGGCAGTTTTGTATTGCACACTGAGACACTATTAATACAGCTGTTGTGCACACAATACATGAAAAAAGCACATGAGGCTGGATTCATAAAAGTACCATGATATGTACACAGCTATGTATATGTCACAGTATTTTTTTTTTGTATCTAGTAAGCATCCTGACATGGTGCTGCACAGTCCACCTACATGAAGACATGGAGCACAGTGAATGTCTGGCCCTGCAGACATACAGAATGCTAATCAGGCAATCTAGGGGAAGAGACATATGCAAATTAACTATGTGCTCTCTCTCTCTCTCTCTCTCTCTCCTCCCTGGAACATTCCCCGTGAAACTGTCTACATGGTCAACCAATTCAAGAAAGCACTGAGTTATGAAGATCAGAATGTCCTTCACCATATATTGCAGTAGTGAGCACAACAAAAAAGCTGTGTTCATCCACTAACAAAAATGTGGTACAGGGGAACCACTAGACACCAAAGCTCACTGTAAAAGTGCCATAACAGCACCAGCATCAAAACCAGGTTCAAGGGAGGGAACCTTCAGACACTTGTGAGGAAGTTTAAAAGTGCTGTACTTTGACCACTGTTACAATGAGGATTGGGGGATATATAGTCTACAGTGCCATGCCAGCATAACATTACTATAGAGATGGGGAGATACACTAAACACCGGTTAATGTTTCCCTAAGGCACAGAATAGTATGATAGGGATGGGGTAAACACTGGACACACCCTTAAGTCCTGTATAGCACCAAACACAGTAAAGGAATTGGGGTTGGGAGAAGCCAGTAAAACACCTGAGATGCAATGACATAGTGGCATCAATATTATTACATGGATTGGGAGTGGGGGGAATCACTGGACACCAAGGATGTTCTCTAAAGTGCAGTAATCATACCAGCATTACTTTTGGGGTGAGTGGTGGAAGGATACACTAGACACCAGGGAATACTCCCGAAAATGCCATAAGGCACATACACCATGACAGGGATTGTGGGGAGGGGGGTAAAGCAATGAACACCAGGGCTTACACTCTTATTAGCTGTAATGGCACCAGCTGTAGTGTAGTGTTTTGAGCAAATCACTAGGCCACCAAGGCTGACTCTTTAAAATGCCATAATGGCACCAACATCATAATCGAGTATCAGAGGGTGGGGCGATACACTAGACCACCAGAGCCTAAGTCATACCTGCCGTAATTGTGCTAAACGGGTGGGGAAAACACAGAATGGTAGGGACAGGATTGTAGTGTGGTTGAGGGGTACATAGTTGTGTACATGCACGTGAGAGAGTAGCTGCAGGAAGGTTTCACTGCCTACATGAGAAATTGGGTACTACTGCAATGTGTAGTTCTGCCATGAGCTGCATGTCACTGTAGTGCGTGCAATTCAGAAAACATGCAAATTAGCCGATAATGAGGTCTGACCTCTTTGATCCTGAAATACAAATGGGCATATTTCATTCTAAGTGCCTTAAAACATGAGCTTTACAGCCTTCAGTGACTTCCCAGGGAGAACGATATTAGCATTTTTAGCTATAATTTAATTCAAAAATACTAACCTGGCCAAGTACAAAGTTCTTTTACTGACTGCACTCCTATGCTTACCTCAATGCAGTGTCAGAGTGCTAGTGGCAGTGACATTCAGAGTAAGGGGGTGAGTGAGTGAGTGAGTGAGTGAGTGAGTGAGTGAGTGAGTGAGTGAGTGAGTGAGTGAGTGCTGTCTTACAGCTCTTTGGGGCTCACTGCATTATGCAGAGTCACCAAATTACTCATTTATATGGGTTTCAGTTTTTGTTCTGATTGTTAATTTGATTGTTTTGAAGTCAACACAGGAAAACTCAGATAAATATATTACTGAGCTCTTCTGAATCTCATTGTTTTATCCATGATTCAAGAATGTGGCAAGTTGCCAAACATCTCTTAATTGAATGTCATTTGGTCAAGGTGTAATAGCCGAAAAGCAACTATCTAAAATATTTGCGTTTTTACTTTTATCCACTGTTGTCCAACATCTGAGTTAGTATATATAAGTTGGGGTTGACAGGGCATGTCCTTCTACGAAAAAAGGCTTCTTTTGTGATTGCTAAAAATTATTTTTTTGGGGGGGGTGGGTTGAGACTTTTTTTTTTCATTTGAACAGCATTCAATTAAAAGTAATTTGTCAAATTAACATGAATCCTAAGTTTCATCTTTTGGCGAGATAGCTATTTTAACTCATGTATGTTACTGTAAGCATTCTACACTGACTATACATTTGGAGAAACATAATTTATTCTGTTCTATGTGATTTTAAAAGTACCGTAATTAAAATAAAAATAAAAAGCATAATTAGTTAAATTAGTTTAGATTTTCCAGAAATGTTTATTCTAGGTTCTAGGCTATACAAAATATAAAATGCTATGAAATCCCCAATGATATTCTAACAATTGAATCATACTACAGCGGGACTCACAGACCATGGATATTTCTCTTTTCATCTGACAGCAGGAAATTGAAAATGTTATTTTTAGATACAGTGTATTCTGTGACCCATGACTGATTTTTATAATATGGATAAGAAACCATTTTCTGTGTTTAGAGATGCAAATGAGCTTCCACCTGTGGTAAATTAAAGCAACAAGAAGTAATTATTTATGAGGAAATTTACTCAAATTAAGGATAATTATCAAATAGGCACTGCACTTGAAATAACATTCTATAATATCATTTTACTACTTGTGACATGCTTTCCTATTTATAAAACCTGCTTTATATCCACACACACACACACACACACACACACACACACACACACACACACACACACACACACACACACAAAATAAGCATATTTTTCACTAAAATATACAGTGTTTATGGGCTGCAGTAATTTTGTTGATGTATTGACTAGAACAGAGAAGGTGTAATTAACTGAAGTTGCAATTAACCAGTCTGTGTTTACAGTGTACAATGAAAGAATATATTACTGCTAGCGTAGAATATGTTTTTTTTCCACTGACAGGCTTCTCTTACACTACGGTGTTCTTCTCAGCCTTATGCCCGTTGATTTAGTCACACTCTGGCATCTGACCTTGGAATAGTTTGGCATCATTAAGCAGTCTTTTATAGTACTAAGGGATGCTCTACAAGCCAAGTCTTCTTTCTTAATATTCTAAACAATATATTCTATTTACTGCTATCATCCCATCCACTGATACAGCTTTAATTACCATACCATCCCTCTTTTCCACTAAACATTGCTTCAACTTTCTTTTTATTTTTGAGTCAGGTTGCTGTGACCATTATTCTGTCACCTCACTTTAAATGAATCTTTTCTCTTATGAATTCCTTTCAAAAGATGCCTTGAATACATACTCTAGAATGCATGTATAAATAATTAGAATAAATTATTATTATTTTGAACTTTGTTGTTCAACAATCTTTTCTACTGCATCTTAAGCAGAAAAAAAATAGTGGTGGAAATGCTAGAGGTTACCTGCTGATCTGTTTGTATAGGACAGTCACTTTGTTCAAAATCACATGCCTTGACAATCATCATTTTAAGTATGGCTAAACATTTTCTTTTATACTAAATATGGATTTGGTAGTGTCTGCATTCCTTTTTTGTGAACAACAGCTTTAAAAGTTGTAATACGTAATGCACTAAGAACAGTGATCTTGCACATTTGTCTGTGGAAAAGACAATCAGGAAATAAAAAAAAGGGAAATCCCTCAGCAGGAATGTTTTGTTCAAAAGACATAACCCAAGCAATAATTAAAAATGATGGAATATCAAGCGTTATCCTACTGGTTGATGAAGTTTGAACTCTCAAGCTTTGACTGACAGAGTTTCAACTTGCTGATGATAGGAGTTCCTCCATAGGAAATCACTGTTGGCAAGTTGTGCTAGAAAAGATTACCTTTTGGGGAAAATGTTCCCCTTTTTTGAGTATGTGCGACCAAGTAGTTAGCATATTTAAGTTTGGAGGTTGCAGTGGGCCTAAATTCCCACATCATGGATTGTAGGGGGGCTTGCCCCCCTGCAAAAACACTTTTAAAAAGTGTTTTTCAGCAAGATGTTTTTGGCAAATGCATTTCTGGGATTCTGATCTGCAGTACATTTGCTTTCATCCACTCATACTGGAAGCAATGACAAATTGCTCCAGGGAAGAAGCACATAACACAGCCAAGGTGACCAAAGATTGATTAATGGCTGGGGTGATTCACTGATTTGCAGGGAGGATGACCGTACTTATCCCGAGGTGGTGATAGACTGATCACTCGTTAAGCCATGGTGGATGCTAGGGCTTAGGCAATCACTAGGCTGGTCATATGGGATGCTGTAGCACACATGGCAGACACTTCCAGAAAGGACAGTCTTCTTCTTGCCAGCCCTTATTTATAATATAATAGTGCATTGTAAGTGGTGGTTGGGTCTACAAAAGAACCCTTGGCATGTACAGCAGTATATCTGAAGCTGCCATCTGCTAGGCTCATGCTGAATTTCCACTTGCCCCTTCCCACTTGAAAATAAACAATACAGAACAGCCTGCAGCCCTGGGTCTTTGTACTGGGGCCATAAATGTTTAGGGAACTAGCACCATAGCAGAACAGCTGATGTCATCTGGTAGTATACCAAGGGATGTCAAAGAAAAAGAAAAAATATAGGATGCCACTCCTCCGCCTGATTTAGAAATTTAAATAATAAACAAATTGTTAAAGAAAGATCCCAACTCCCCTAAAAAAATAAATGGAAAAAGTGATACTATGGTTTAATATGTATAACACTGGTATTAATGGCATATATGTAATGGCTGCATTTGGAATTGTCACTGTGATGGTTTTTCTCCATAATGACCTTCAGAGATGACATAAGCAGTTTTTATTAGTTGGGGTAAATAGTAACTCACAGTAAAAAGAAGCTTAACTTCAGCCTAAAGTGTTTTTACTGTTTGTGAGCATAGTTCATGCTAAATATCCTGCTTCATTAATTGGAAAGATAGTGAATTGTAGTTTGGGTTTGTATGTATACCTGTAGCAGTAAAGTTCTGTTGATTGCATTATTGCAGAATTTCATATCATGTCATATTTTTTTATTTATTTATAAGTAAGTGCAAGGTTAGCTGCTCCCATTCAGAGTTGTGAGTCAAACCCTGTGCCTTGTGTATGTGATTTAAATACCTTAACCATTCTAACAACCCCCATTCTAATTGTCTTTAATGGGTTTGCATGTGCTTTACTGGATATTTTGCACTGGCACTGCCTCTTCAAATGAAGAAGTATAAAAAAAGAAAACATTGCAACACAAAAGTAAGCTGAATGGTTAATTTGCCACAATCCACAGTGTTGTAGCCTTGCTTGCATGGGCATATATGAAACTACATATACATATATATATATATATATATATATATATATATATATATATATATATATATATATATATATATATCAAGACATGAGTTTTCTGCAACCCCCCCCCAAGAAAAATGTATAATAAAAATAATTTTTAAAAATTCTTCACTGCAGGTTTCCTGCATCACCAATCTGTAATGGCATGCTTCTATTTATAGCCTCTGGCAGATGTATCTTAATCTGCTGTACTTGCATCCATCTACAATCTGATCACTAGAGTATTTACTTTAAAAGGTCACCAATCATGGTACAGTACTCTGTGTCATGTGCCTAATGGAAAATAAATATAAGAGTGTCAAAACACTTTTAAGTTTCTGCCAGGTGACTAAGCAATAAGAGTAGAGATTCTTAGAATAATTTTTCTTGTCATTCTCAAAACAATAAGTAAAAAGAGATTGCTATAATCTAGTTTTGTAGCACATACAGAATACTGCTATCTACAGCACACTGCTATGCTGTGCATTTTCAGAGTAGTGACAAAGATATGGATTTGAAGAAAGAGTAATGCTTAACCGTATTACTTTTTTGTTTCTAATTAAATAAACTGGTTAGAGATTGATTAACAGATTATATTAAATTGTATTGTATTATACAAAAAGCTAAAAAAATTAAAATAGAGGTCACATATGACAGAATAGTCAAAGAAAATGAAAGCCATGTGTAATAATGCCATTGGGGAAGATGCTGGATGCGATTCAGAAAGAAATCCACCAAGAAAGCAGACTGCATGGCCAAAATGGGCAGTTGTCTCCAATCACAAAAATGTACTTAAGAGACGTGTTCAGCTACAATGAAGAAATATCTCATTATCAGTGAGCTTGCATGTCTCTGAATTGTGCAGTATTACTATTAGAGCTAATCAGCTCTTTCTGTGAAAATCAACACTAGTTTCTCGTGCATCATACTGTCCCAGGTACCCCCATCACTCACTCTTCTACACACATGCATACATTCAAACACAATCAAGCAACAACACACACACACACACACACACACACACACACACACACACACACACACACACACACACGCGCGCATGCAACATCTTTCTCAGCTGTCCCTGACTTTACCCAACATTCCTGATGTTGTTTCTTATTTTTCCTTTCCTGTTGTAAATGGCCAGACATTAGAGATTCATTCTGCTTATTGCTCAGAAACTGCATAGTGATGCCACACCCGTTGCTGTATTAGTTTTTTTTAAACGAGTAAGAGTATTATTGAAAAAAGTCTTCCTCGTGTTGTCTAGTGTTCCTACCATCTGCCTGGAAATCTTTTGTGCTGCCATTAAGAGATATGACAGCCCCCCTACACTCAAAAACAAAAATACTGTGCTATCTTCTCTCAAAACAATAGAGGGAACACAGTATTGTACGACCACAGGAACGTTTATTGAAGCAAATCACATAAGTTTACTATTACAATTAGCCGTATGAGTTAAGCGCTTTCACCTACAATGCTTAGGCTTCTTCAGAACTCATACAAACAGTCAGTGCGCCATTTTAAATAACCTTTTTGGCGCGAATTTAGTCAAAAGAAACTTTTTACATTTAAAGTGCTAAAGTGCTAAAGTGTAGATGTTATACAAACCAATACTAAACTAAACAACCAGCTAAACCTCCTCCTAATGATCACTTAATACATTAAATATATACATTGTATTCACACATAACTTCATATAATACAGTTGAATGCCCTATTCATACCTTCGTACTTCTTAAAAAGTATACTTCTTTAATTTGCATTTTGCCTTGTATTATATCCTTCGATATAAACATCATTCTAATCTTCTGGATGCATTGTATATTTGTTATGTTGAATGTATAGTGTGTTAAAATAAAATAAGTACTAATAAAATTAAAATTGTTTTAAAAAACTAGGTTATAAAAAACTATTTGTGATGTTGAACCTATTTATATAGTTAACATTAATATTATAATAATGATAATAGCAAATGTTGTGTACTGTTTTAATATATTACGGGTGTGCATGTGCAAACTGATCTTAAATCCAATGAACTGTTGAATTGACAATACATTAAATTATATAAATGTTACTTCCAATCTCATATTTAGGTTGTTATTAATATAATTTATGCCTTTTCTAAAATAGCTGATACTAAAAAATATTAATTGTCAATAAATATTTGTATAAATTAATATATATTAATAAATTAATAATATAATATATTTATATTCATAAATATCTAAAATGTAAACTTTTGTATCAAAATAAGTTAAATACTATTATATGTACACTAAATTTACTCTTAACATCATATGTTATAAAAGGAGAAAAAGTGACTAAAAAATGTAAGTTATTTGTTTTTTATTTTTTATTTATTAACAAATTTTTGGTATATATATTTCGTTTATCTATACAGTAGGGGTTTAATAGCTATAGTGTCATTTAATCCTGGTAACGTGGCTGCGTCGGTGTATAGCTGCCACCAAATTTCCTTATAGCTTAATACTTCCTTCATGTTACCCCCCATAGTGTCCGATTTAATGTGATCTATAATAGCAAATTTAAATCTATGTTGGTCACCATGTCTCTCAATGTGCCTATACAAAGCATTGTTACCATCCTTCTTTTTGATACAATAAGAATGGTCATAAATTCTTTTTTTGAAGGCCCTCTCGGTTTTCCCAACATAGTAAGCAGTGCACAAATCACATTTTGCTATATAAACCACATTCTTTGTGTTACAATTCCCCTTCACACTTCTAATTACTGTCTTGTTGCTGTTCCCTAATATGATTTCTGTTTGACACATGATACATCTGCATTGATTACAATTACCACATTTTTTGGTGGATGCTACTAATTCACTTCCTTCACTCTTAGATTTAGTTACTTTCCCAGATTCTAAAATTCTTTTCAAATTATGTGACATCCTGTAAACAATGATAGGTTTCTCTCCCAATATCTTTGTTAGATCAGGATTTACCAAAAATATATTCCAATGTTTAAACAAAATCTCCTTCACTGTGTTGACATATGGTGTGTAAGGCAAAATAAAAGCCATTTTATATTTATCTATGGAGTTTGTTTCAATCTCACTGTCCACTGGTAGACTAACTCCAAATATTGGACAATATTTAGTTTCCCTCTGAGATATCACATACTTTTGAACATCTCGCAACATAGAATTGTTATATTTCCTCTCCTTAAACATTTTTGTTATATGTTCTATTTCTAAAATCATATCTTCATACCTAGATGTCATTCTGGCCGCTCTAATGAGTTGACCTTTAAATATGTTACGTAACATTTTCCTGGGATGATTACTGTCATATTGTAAGTAATCATTAGAGAAAGTATTTTTTCTATAAATATTAGATTTAAAACCTTTTTCATCATTAGTAACAATAGTATCAAGGTATGGTAAACCTGCCCTACTAATATCATAAGTGAATTTCAAAAAATCACTACTATTATTAATGAATGACATGAATTCTTTTAGGTCTTCCATACTTCCTTTCCAAAGAATATAAATGTCATCCAAAAATCTCGTATAGTGGGAGATGTACGAGTAATAATCACTCTTAAATAATACTTCTTCCTCCCAATATAACATAACAAGGTTGGCATATATAGGGGCACTGGCTGAGCCCATTGCCACCCCCTTGCATTGTTTGAAAAATTCTCCTTCAAATGATATAAAATTGTTTTCCAATACTAAAGACATGCAATCCATAATGAGACATATTTTGTCCCATTCCAACAAAGTGTGTTTTCTAATACTTTCACAAAACATATGTAACCCCTGTACACTTGGTATACAGGAGTATAAATCAATTACATCTATAGTTACATATAAAAGATTGTTTGTGTCAGTACTTGTGGGGAATGTTCTTAGAAAATCCCAGGAATCTTTTAACAGATGCGGTATACCTTTATATATGTCTTTTAACCAAACATCCACAAGTTTACCTAAAGGAAATGTTTTAGACTTTGTGCCTGACACTATAGGTCTGAATGGGGGGTTGGCTGCATCCTTGTGTATCTTAGGGATGCCTACTAATGTCGCCATTTTAGGATATGATACTTTTAAATAATTATATAAATCATTATTAATTCGATTATCTATCCAAAATTCTTCCAAGTAAGAGCTGATCCTCTGATAGGCAATATTAATTTCGTTCAAAGATATCGTAGTATAATTGCCTGTTTCAGTGAGGATGGAATGTATTTTGGACATATATTCCATTTGATCATAAATAACCATCCCCCCTCCCTTGTCAGGCTTCATAATGCGTATATTGTTATTTTTCCTTAAATTATGTAGCTCTCTTCTCTCTTCCTTAGATAGGTTGTCCCTGTATTTAGTATTTTTCACTGTATCAGCCAGTTTGTACAGGTCTCTTGATACTTGTTTTTCAAAAAGTACTACCACTTGGTTCATATGTGGAACAAAAGTACTTTTAGATTTTAACTTATTATCTTCTCCCACCCCTGTAGTGTGTTTGTTTTTAGTATTGTTCTGAAACATAATAGATAGATTCAATTTGCGTGTAAATAATTTGGTTTCTATTAAATGGTCAACCAACCCATAATTTGGGGTAGGCATGAATTTCATACCTCTAGATAATAATTTGTAATGAACATCTTCAACTTTAAAATTGGTGAGATTGTAGATTTTAAACTCACCGCCCTTAAAAGTATCTTGTGTGTTCTTTAAACTTCCTGTTTCTACATCATCTTTGCTAAAAATGTTGTTTTTTACTGGTAATTCCTGTTGTATTACCTGTAATACACTGGTTGTGAATACTGACGGCGGTGGTAATTCCTCCCCTTGAAGCCTGCTCCCTTCCAATACTGAGGATTCCAATTCCTCTGAAAATTTTGCTTGTGTCCCTCCTGATTGTCATACAGTTCATAGTTACCTTCTTCATAATATTGACCCCTTGTACCATTATTCACTATCTCTTGTTCTTGGCATGCTTCTATTTATAGCCTCTGGCAGACGTATCTTAATCTGCTGTACTTGCATCCATCTACAATCTGATCACTAGAGTATTTACTTTAAAAGGTCACCAATCATGGTACAGTACTCTGTGTCATGTGCCTAATGGAAAATAAATATAAGAGTGTCAAAACACTTTTAAGTTTCTGCCAGGTGACTAAGCAATAAGAGTAGAGATTCTTAGAATAATTTTTCTTGTCATTCTCAAAACAATAAGTAAAAAGAGATTGCTATAATCTAGTTTTGTAGCACATACAGAATACTGCTATCTACAGCACACTGCTATGCTGTGCATTTTCAGAGTAGTGACAAAGATATGGATTTGAAGAAAGAGTAATGCTTAACCGTATTACTTTTTTGTTTCTAATTAAATAAACTGGTTAGAGATTGATTAACAGATTATATTAAATTGTATTGTATTATACAAAAAGCTAAAAAAAATTAAAATAGAGGTCACATATGACAGAATAGTGAAAGAAAATGAAAGCCATGTGTAATAATGCCATTGGGGAAGATGCTGGATGCGATTCAGAAAGAACTCCACCAAGAAAGCAGACTGCATGGCCAAAATGGGCAGTTGTCTCCAATCACAAAAATGTACTTAAGAGACGTGTTCAGCTACAATGAAGAAATATCTCATTATCAGTGAGCTTGCATGTCTCTGAATTGTGCAGTATTACTATTAGAGCTAATCAGCTCTTTCTGTGAAAATCAACACTAGTTTCTCGTGCATCATACTGTCCCAGGTACCCCCATCACTCACTCTTCTACACACATGCATACATTCAAACACAATCAAGCAACAACACACACACACACACACACACACACAGACACACACACACACACACACACACACACACACACACACACACACACACACACACACACACACACACACGCATGCAACATCTTTCTCAGCTGTCCCTGACTTTACCCAACATTCCTGATGTTGTTTCTTATTTTTCCTTTCCTGTTGTAAATGGCCAGACATTAGAGATTCATTCTGCTTATTGCTCAGAAACTGCATAGTGATGCCACACCCGTTGCTGTATTAGTTTTTTTTAAACGAGTAAGAGTATTATTGAAAAAAGTCTTCCTCGTGTTGTCTAGTGTTCCTACCATCTGCCTGGAAATCTTTTGTGCTGCCATTAAGAGATATGACAGCCCCCCTACACTCACAGGGGCATATTCTCTCTTACACACACACACACACACACACACACACACACACACACACACACACACACACACACACACACACACACACACACACACACACACACACACAGGGACACATTCGTCTCAAGTAATCTCTCGAACTCTCTCTATAATAGAATATCTCTGATTTTCCTTCTTATACCAGCCCTGTCTTTCATAACGCACGGACCATGACAATCAAACAGTAACGTTACACATTGGTTTCATACATCTTATTGTTTAGAAGATGCATCATGATGCAAGATGTGCATTATAGTAACATGAAATGAGTGCTACTATAGTTGAATGTTTCCCTTCCCCATTCTTCTTAAAATGGCTCATGCTGCAAAATCTGTTATTCTATTACCTTCATAAGTTACTTTGGTCAATATTTAAACGTGTCCCTGGTGTCTAGTGTTCCCTCCTTACTTCTTATTGTTCAGAAAATAATCCATACTACAAAACCAGTTGTTGTACTAACCTTTTACCAAACTTAGAACAGTACTTATTATTGATATGGCAGGGATTTTAATTTTTTTCTCAATTAATTTTGTTAAAAAATTTAAGTTGTAAACAGCAATATATAACATTAGAAATATGAAAAATTACCTAACTAGAGAAAAAAAAAAACAATCAATGTAGAAGAAAATATTAAAAAGAAATAACATAAACAACTGTTTACAAAGGTGTCTACTGTACAACAATAATTCTAAAATAGATTAAATACTGACATTAATTATTTAGGAATTAAAAAACTGTTTATCTAGCAGTCCTTTAAATTTCATCCAAGTATTGCAGGAAGATGTGACTCTGGCTGTTATTGTCTTGATTGTAATAAGTTCAAATTGAAATACCTCAGATGCAATGTTTATGAACTCTTTCATAACTGAGGTAGATTCATTCTTCCAGTTCTTGGTAATGTTTTTTTTTTTTTTGCTATTGTTAAGACAATCCATATTCTTATACACAATCAGGAATAGGGTTATTAAATAAAATTAAAGATTTAATTAAAATAAAGTTATCATTCAATACTGCCTATAAAATAAAATGTATATTATTTCAACATGGTTTGAAAACTACACAATCGAAAAACATATGCTACCAATCATCTTTGACTTTTAACTTACATCTCCATCATCCTAGATGTGTTTTTGAACATTAGTTCGCCTTTATGTGATGTAATAAAAGTTCTGTGCATAAAATTCTAAGAATATAGTCTCCAATTAGGAGAGGAAGTAGTTTGTATTGATGATTGCACCATTAGTTTTTTTTTATCATCTTCACTTGGATGACTATTGTTAATAAGTCTGAAATAATGCCAATAGCTTTTTTTGGAAGTATTTTGTTGTATTTTTTAAACACTTTACATATTTTAAATTGAATGCATTTTCCCATTATATTCTGCTGCATTAAAATAATTAAAACAATCAATAAGCTTAAGAGTAAAGTTTCTTACTGATGGTTGCATTACATTAATGCTATATTCAACTAATTGCCTACAAGTCTGAATGTCTAACAGTATTTCTGTACTTAAATCACATCTTTGTAATATAATCTAGAGATTATAATTTACTACATTTATCAATTGATACCAATATATCAATTGTTTTCCCTTTAAAAGTAGTCTTTGTTGATGTATTGAATGTAGTAATGTTATTTTGAGTATATGATATTGGAAACACTAGGGAAATCCATGCTTTATATTCTGGATAGTTTTTTAAAGTAGTCAATATGATAATAATATAAGAAGAATTGATTCACTTAGTCTTACTTTCAGATAAATAATCTTTTAATAGCCATTGAATTGTGTCAGTTAATATTTATGATGATGTGATTTTGTCAGATGATCAGATTTTCACCAACTATTGTCTTGCATTTCTTTCTACCTGGCCTTATAGTTATTATTTAGCCAAAAATATATTGTCTTAATGATTGATGATAAAGAATATATATGTATGTCTGGTAAACCAGTACCACCCAAAGACCAATTTATTAGATGGTGATTTAAAGCCAAACTGGGTTGATTGTAAAACCAATCTCAGAATTAAAGAATTAAACTATTTTTTCTGCTATCTTTATAGGGGGAAGAGATAAAGAATGTATTATATTATCAATTTTTGGAAGAATAATCATTTTGATTAAACAATGTCTTTCTTCCATAGTAAAAAAAACATTACTTTATTGATAAAATTATTTATAGAGCTTACACTATTATTGTAATTAAAGGTTATGTATGTTTAATGTTATCTTTTTAGAGTATCCCTAAATATTTTTTATCTTCTAAAATATATTTAGAAAGTCTTTCCTGATTTTTTTAGAAATTTTCTATTACATTAAATACAGCAAAATGAGTAATATTGCAATCATTTGCAGTCAAAAGAATGTGATCTGCAAACAACTGCATTTTTGTATTAAATTTGGTATTTAAATTATTTATTTGTATGCCTTTAATATCTACATTTGCTCTTATGTGATTTTCAAATGGTTCCATAATTAAAGTAAAAAGCAATCATGACAGAGGACAGCCCTGTTTAGTACATTTAAAAAGGGTAATAGATTATCCTATTTTGATGTAAGCAAAGGAATTATCATAAATAAGTTGCACAATTTTTTTTGAAAATTTACATTATTCTAGAACTAATAAAAGATACTCCCAATTAACTGAGTTGAATACATTATTACTATCCAAACCTATTACTGTTAGCTTATCTTTTGAATTATTAGCATAGTATATTATTGTTAATATTCTTTTAATATTGTCATAAAAATTAATATTTATTAGGAAACTAATTTCATAATTATTTGCCTGCATTGATGAAAATGCTTTATTCTACATGCATATATACCTATACATATCTTATAATTCACATTTAACAGTGACATTTGCCTATATGAAGAGCATTTTATTGGATCTTTATCAACCTTTAAACCTTCAACATTGGAGAAATAAGAGTGTATTTCCAGGTTGGTGGGACCTTCATTAAATCTTTAACTATTGAAAATAGTTCCAGCAAAACTCTCAAAGCATCTTTGAACATTCATTTATATATTTCAGGTATTACATATGCCATCATTACCAGGAACTTTATTAGGTTTCAATTTATTAATTTGTGTTTTGAGCTCAGACATTAAGATGGGCTTATCAATTAATCTCATCTGATCTTCAGATAATTTATTTTTAGTATTATATGTTATGAATGTTTAAATTATATCCTGTGGATCTAGTGTCAGGTTATATTAATTAATTGCATTAAAGTGTGCTGCAAAAGTAGCTAAACTAATTACTATTTCAGTAATCTTTTTTACTATTAGGGAAATGTAACTATTTAATATGATTGGATTTGATAATCATTTTTGTTCTCATAGCTAATTCATGCATAGATTTAGGATTTATGAAATAATTATTTATTTTAATCTTTGCTAGGTTAATCATAGTTTTATGATTTAAAGTTTCTAAATACTTACTATTCAATTTATTAATTTCTCCTGACAAACTATTGTTCCCATTTTGACTATCTAGTTTTAACTTAACATTTTATCTTGTAAATTTATCATTTTTTTGTCCCACTGCTTTTTATTTTGAAGATACCAACTCATAACCCTACCAAATAATTATGCTTTAAAGCATTCCTCTGAGGTATGACCTGTATAATTATATGAATAAACTTTTGTATTTCTTTATTAAAGAAGTCTTTGATTTTTTATGTTGGTTATATAAGCAGGTATCCTTTTAATGGTAACATTATTATTAAAATTTAGCATAATTTCAAATGTTATAGCATTATGACTGGAGAGTGGGCAGGAGACTACTTTAAACTTACTTAGTCTAGTGGTTAGATCATTAGAAACACACACTTTATTTATTCTGGATTGTGATCCATGTCTATATGAGAAATGGGTGAAAAAGGTGAGTCTGACTCAGAAAGTTCATTAATATATTTAATACTGAACAAATCTATAAAGTCTATTAACGCTTTTGCAGAAGCAGGTTTTCTCTATTTACTAGTAGTATTAGAATCTTTATCTTGTAGTATACAATTAAAGTCTCCTGCTAGAATAATACTTCCCTTTGAAATTTGAGTAATCTGTTCTAATTGATGCTTAACAGCTTTTAGTCCTAATCCAGGGATCCAGTAAACATTAACACAAATATATAATTTCCTTTTGATTTCTAGAGTTACTGAACAAAATATTCCCTTCTCATCATTATATATATTTATGATTTTTGGTATTGGTATAGAATTCTTCCAGAATATAGATACCATTCTTTTTTCTGTTTATATCGAGAACTAGCAAAACAGAATAATATTTTGTATTGTCTATTTATATCTTCTTGTATCAAGTGTGTTTCCTATAAAAATGACATGAGAATTAAATATCTTTAAAAATTTGTTTAAGCGATCCCTCTTGCAACCATTATTCAATGCATTCAAATTGATGGATATACACTGTAAGTATGTCATGTTGTATATAAGAAAGGAATACAAATAGTATCCTTATAAATTTAAAAATATAGTATTCTTATTAGTGACTATATATATAACAGTTTTGAAATTAACTATAAATCTACTGTTGTTAATAGTAGACACCTGGATAAACAAAATGTGTTAAAAAACATTAAACATAAATTAATAGTTTCCTCCTTTCCCCTCACAGATTTTAAAACTCCTAATTTGAATATCAAACTTACCCAAACACTCCATCCCTCTAAAAGTTAGAAACAAGCATTCCTCTACTACTCTAATAAAATATAATAAATGAAAGGTAATAATTAAGATATACCAAATACTGTAAACATTATGAGAAATTTGTTTGTTCTAAAGTGAAATACCCCCAGTAATATAATTTTTGAAATTGTTTTTACTTATTTAAAAGAAAACATAAATAGAAAAAAAACAGTATTATTATTAATCTACCATTATATATTTTAATATAAAATTATTTCTTATTAATAATGTAAGAGAAAGATTAACACAACAAGTTAGACTCCAGCTGCAAGACAAAAAAGATTAGAGTCTTATGATAAATACATACCGCATTTTGAGATAAAATAATTTTGTGCTTTATTCTTTCTTCCCCTTCTCTTTAAAAACAATATAAAATACTTACTACTAATACATTCTCAAAAGCAGTAACTGAACAGGTTTAACATATTAAATTCAGTAGTAAAAAATTCTTGTTCCAAAACCATATACATATATTAAAATAGAAAAAAATGACATAAGGATTCCTTATTAGATAGATTTGAGTATAATAAAAAACAACAAAATTAACATATATTTACTTTAAATAACTGGATTTAAGTACTGTTATAAATATATGATTGCTATTACTTGCAGTGTGTCTCCTTCAGATCATGTACTTACCAATAGAAGTAAATAGAAATAGAAGTAAAAAACTATTAAATCTGGAATACTGGAAAATCTTAACTATGAAATCCACAAGGAGATTTAGCTATTATTAACTTAATATTCCCTAACAGAAAATCTTTATTATTTCAATAACATGTTTATATAACCAAAGTAGAGTCTGTAATTTGTTAGCTGGCTTACTGGTAAACATACACTATAGAAATTTGAAGTAAATAACTGAGTTCCACAGTCGCAGTGTTCTTTTAAAAATACTTTGTCCAAGTCCAAAATAGATTATTAAGGCGAAGCTATGAAAGGAATGCCTTAAACACATAGGGTCTCAACCTCTTGAAACAAAAAAATCTGAAAAAAGCTAAAGACAATGAGTGGACACAGCATCATGCATAGGGACAAATATCAAAAGTTGTTCTTACAAACTTAGAACAAAAGGTCCTATGTTACCATACATTTCCTGTAAGATACGAAGTCAGAAACCCAAATGTCTGTCATCTTCTAGTGAATTTAATCCTCACTAACCTGCTACAAGAATCCACAAAACAACAAATCCCATAAGGAGCAGATAAAAAATATGGGCCAAAAATCTGGACAGTTGAAAGGTATGCTTATACATAATTTCTATACAGCAATAAAATATACGGCTTCCTTATGTAGATATTAGCTATATTTAAGATTATACATTTTTGCTTTGCAAATAAACCCAGCCAAGAAACTCATATATTCATTTTAGAGTTAGGTGTGTTAAAAAAGAAATCCAAAATATAAAAGTTAAAGCAGGGAGTCCCCATCAGTTTTAATGTGACAATAAAGGCATGACATCCAAATTAGCTTTTTAATCTTTTGATTTAAACCATAAGAATCAAAAATCAATAAGATATTTGGTTTAACACCTGCATTATGTACAAATATATTAACTACTTTTTTTATTTAAAAATTCAACTTCCTTTCTATGTTAAATTAACATTAACAAATTAACAACAACAGACATCAACAAAAGAGTTTTAAATCTGTACACTTCATATGCATTTAGACCTTTTATACTGAACATCCGAGCTGTGTACTTCCTAATAAATAATAAGCAGCCCTTCACACACTATAATTCCTTTTTAAATTTCAAATGCCTCACAACTTTGGCCAGATGTTTCACCAGATTTGAGTTGTTTTAGCAGTGAAGAATGAAAATGAACAGATTTTAAACAGTCAAAGGAAGTGAATGAGCCACTGTACTTCAGATATATTACAGCTGATATCCGGAGTTTTAACAGAGACGCTAAAACTGCTGCTTTTTCACACAAAACTAGAAGCGAAGCAAAATCTTCAAAGCAGCCACTCACTTCACTCCAATCTAAACTTCAACACCATCAGTAAATCACCTAAACAAAATGGGACAATGTGAAAAGGAGAATCTGCTTCCCCTATAAAACACAAGCAACAGATATGCCACTAAATGTCAAACAAGGAAACCAGAGCATCCACAAGCAAAACAACAATCCTAAAGTTAATCAAATGCAAACAACACATCAAGTACACTAAAATCCATCACAATCCTAGAATCACATTATATTATTAACTTTAAAAATAACATTAATATCAAAGGCATCCAAATAAGCCTTAAATAAAATAAAAAAAATAAATCATTACCTATATATAGTAGTTCAAATCTAACTAAGATAAATAAGAAATAGATAACTGTCATCCAACTCAAGACTCAAAATAACATAGTCATGCAATATATACAGTGGGAAGAAATAAAGAAAAAAGAACCACACTTATATCACATTATGAATCTTTGTTATATGTATAGTATTATTACATAATTATAAAGATGGAATTATAAAGGAAACTAGGAGAGATAGAAGGTAATAGACTAACAGTATTGAAGAATTTAATACTCAATTAAAATATGCATTAATTATATGTAATTATATATTAACTGATGAAATTATATATGAAGAAAAAATAAAAAAATAGAATTAAGATTTATTTACCTTATAAAAGTTTATCTATGTTTTCTTCTTTTTTATTCCAAAAATAATGTTAAAGTAAACAAATAAACTTTGTCATGAGAACTTAAAAATATATTGGTATACTGATGTTGAGTAATATTAAAGCATATTAAGTTAAAAGTCATTTTTCTTTAATTTCTTTTTTCTTTTCATTAAGTTTCCATCCATTTCTCTCAGCTTGTATTTTCAAAGAGCTATTGTTCCAACCCATTTCTTCAATTTGTTCTAATACTCCATTAGTTTTCAGGAATAACATAGCAGAGTCCAAGTCTTCAAAATTTTGGTTTTATCAGGAAGAAATATTTTAAGTATAGCAGGAAATAGCAAGTAAACTCTGTCTATCTTTTTTGAGCTCTTTTATCAAAGGTAGAAATCATTTTCATTTAGACATCACAACAGAAGAATAGACATTATCAAACCTTATTATTCTATCTTCTATTTTGATAGGAGATTTGGACCTAGGTATTTTAAGGATTAGTTTCTTGTCTTTAGATGAAAAGAATTTAACAATAATAGATCTTGGTGAAAATGTATTTTTGGAAGAAATAGCAACCAAAGATCTGTGCGCCCTCTCAGTACCATACAATATCACTTCAGGTAAACATAAAGTCTTAGGGAGCCAGGATGTTAGAATGTTTACCATGCTTTCTCTTTCTATTCCTTCAGGCAGTCCAAAAATACAAATGTTATTTCTTCTAGATCTGTTTTCCTGGTCATCAATTTTACTTTGAAGTAAAGTGTTTTGCTTCAATAAGAATTCAGTATTGTTTTCATCTTCCAATAATCTCTCTTCCATATCATTTGGTGCATCTCGTTTTCCAGATATTTGAGATTTCTGTTGTTTTAAGATCTTATGTATTTGATCCATTTGTTTTTAACATTTTTCTTTGAAGTTGTCTATTTTATTGTCCAGTTTGTCCATTTTCAAAGAAAGTTCTTGTATATTAGTAAGAACAGATTGAAGTTCTTTTTCAAGGATAAATCCTATGAGTTTGATTTTGATTGACTTGTTTTAAGTTTACAAGCAAAGGAACCTTTTAACTAGAAATTTAACTGGAAAATAATAAGATATATAGATTTTTTTTCAATATTATCCTTCAGAATGTTCTTAAGTAGATATAGCCACTCAAAAAAGAAAACACTTAGGATAACTTAGAAATATAATTTCCTGTCAAAATAAAAAATAAGGTAGCAGTGCAGCTAAAATCTACTGCCAGCCTGTCAGTATTTCAGCTACACCAGAAATCTGATGGCAGGGTTTTCTGATGTTCTTTCTGGCTTTTCTGATATTCTTCCTGATTCATGCTACTCTGAATTTTGTAAGATTTGACACTACAGCTAGTTTTGTAGGGAGCAATGCCATTGTACTCTATTCTTCATTTTTTGAAGATATCAAGGACACCCTATTCACCCCATTTATGAGTAGCTAGTCTTCAGTTTATTATTATACCATCTACACTTGATATGAGCTGTAACAGACTAACTTATACTTCTTTAGTGTGCCAAAAACATGAACTAATTCATATAATTCAACAAGGACATGTCCATTTTCTATCATTTAACTGCCATTGGATGGATACATTAATTGGATACCTTCATTCATATTGTTTCATTTATTTTTTCAAAAATAATATTTTACATTTTTTTTCTACCTTCACCCTTCGTTATTGTCAGCCCATCCCCACAGCCCTTTCTGCACTGGGCCTACCAGTTAACTCCTTGCTCCCCTCCATATTTCATCCAGTATTGCTGGGACAAGTCACAGATCCTTAGGCGTCCAGGGGTGCAGCATATTGATGCATCCTTCAGGGGGTGTTCTTGCAATTTCCCCCTTCCTTGTGGTAATTTGGCATGGTCTGCATGAGTATGCAGTGTGAGAAAGTGGTATATCACCCCACTTTCACAGCAGCTCAAACAGGACCACTTTGCACCTTGTGACCACACCTGTTCTAGCAATGTAGCATCCTCCACCTGGATCATAGCAAAGAGATGTCCACATGCCACCCTCCCCCTGGGATAGGCACACCCAACCTTTTCCATGCCACTGTCTCATTTGCCTGAGCCTCTAATCAAACCTGTGTTACCAGGGTCATCGTCAGGGTTTTTTCCCTGTACACCACTGGAGGGTTGCTCCAAAGAAAATATTATGTAAAAATGGCTCCATGACAAAACACACATACGCAGGATCACAAAAGAATGATAAGACTGAAATGCAATCAGCAGTATATGTAAAAAAAGAAATCACTAAAAACATTGGCCCCCTGGACCTCCTTACTTGAGGCACTGGATCTCCCACTCATACTACTTATGTATACCAACTCTGGAGCGATTTTGAAACTTTGATGCTTAGGTGTCAATCATTAAGCATTCGATAACCTAAGCTGTCGAAGAAATAATATAGACCCTATAAATCTCATTACTTTATATTGGAGTGCTGTTTGTGTCGAATTCAGAAGTTTACCAGCAATAGGAGAAAAAGGACACAAACAAATAAAACAGGTAGTCTAAGCTCCTGCTTAATGATTGACACCTAAGCATCAAAGTTTCAAAATCGCGAACAGAAATATCAGTGAATTCTTTCCTCAGGAAAGAATTCACAAGGCCATCTGGAAATAAAATTAACTTTTCATCCTAAATGTAGTAGAGAGCTTTAACCCCCGGCAACCCCGATGTGGGGGCTGTGCCCCCACCCCCCTAACTAAATATACCAACTCTGAGATTGCTCTGCATTGGGGAAAGGGCAAATAGCCAATATTGGCCAAGCAAATTCTTTCCCGAGGAAAGAATTCGTGTATATGGCCTTTCGCAATTTTGAAACTTTGACGCTTAGGTGTCGATGACTGAGCATTCGACAACCTAAGCTGTCAAAGAAATAATATAGACCCGATTTATATACAGTATGTCCGACTGAGAAAGAAAAGCTGGAATGTCATGTTTTAAAATTACCATGAAATAGTCATAGCTTCCATTATATGCTGCAGTGGGAAGCACCCTTATTCATGCTCTTTGTTATAAGGATAGTGCTATATATGAATATTAGTCAAACTGCCCTGAAGGTCCATTTTAAGTCTAGGCAATGACCCAAGGTCAGAATCAAATCCTGTGCCTTGTGTCTATGAAGTGAAGACTATAACCACTATACCAAACCCATTTTTCACAGATTTCCAAAAATTTTCAATGTGACATTATAAAAAAAAAAAGTTTCATTTTCTGAAGACTCAGATACCCTAAACCTTATTTGCCTATGCAGAAACACACACACACACAAACACAAATATATATATATATATATATATATATATATATATATATATATATATATATATATGTGTGTGTGTGTGTGTGTGTGTATCTCATTTGATCCAGCAAATTTACGTTTCATCGAAATGTAAATTCGCGAACTCACTTACGTGAAAGTGCATTTTTTCGGAAATGCACTTTCGTGTAAAAACACAAATAAAAAAAATAGAAAAGATGTAAAAACATGCAGTTTGCATGTAAGGTTAGTTGTACATCAATGTTTAGTGTTGATGTACAACTAAGCAAAGTATTGCTGAGATTGTGGTGCAATCTCGGAGTGAGAATATTAAAGTAGGGGGGTGCAGGGGGGCATGACCCCCTGCATAATTGTGTTTAGTGTTTTTTTTTTTTGGTTTACATTTTATTTATTTATTTTTTTACATGAAAGTGCATTTTCAAGAAAATGCACTTTTGCATAAGTGTGGTAGTGAATTTACGTTTCAATGAAACGTAAATTTGCTGGATCAAAGTAGATACATACATATATATATATATATATATATATATATATATATATATATATATACACGCACACACATACATATTAAAAACACTATATGAGCATACACACACACACACACCTATATGTATTCAGGTTTATTGTCGTTACATATATGTATACACACACACACACACACACACATACATATTAAAAACACTATATGAGCATATACACACACACACACACACACACACACACACACACACACACACCTATATGTATTCAGGTTTACTGTCGTTTTACACATCACTACTACGTCAAATTACTAAATAATGTGATCAGAAGGTTGCAAGATGAGAATGATGAGGACTACTTGTTCGAATGCTGTTGATCATCAAATGTCCTAACCTGCATAGACACAGAAGCAAGTGTTAAGATGGGTCCAGAAGGAGGGGCAAGTCCGGGTGTTTGAACAAGTATTCCTCAGTATTCTCATCTTGCAACCTTCTTGTTGAGTTTTTTAGTGATTCAATGTTGTAGAGATTGCTAAAATAATAGTAAACATATATACATATATAAGAATCACTATCAAAACATTGAATGCTCAGATGAGTGAATGTTATAAGGCTGAGCCAAAAAACTCTAAAGCCAGAAATTCATAAAGAATGGACCTTCATTCTTCAGGATCATGGTGCAGGGATTTGTTCATGTCTCCACTGTGGTGCAATCTCTGTGTTGGTATAAATAATTAGCAGGAGGTGTATGGGGGCTGCCCCACTGTGAAAAGCAGGTGTTGTTTGTGCCCTGTTCCTTTGAACTTCCAGTTTTTGATTTTCCAGGCTCGATCTTATAAAGTTTGCTCATCTGAGAGTTTGATTTATTGACAGGGACCTATGGAGATACATGGATGGCTAGACAGACAGATAGACAGATATACATATAAATATAGATATAGAGAGATGTGTGTGTATAGTTTCTGTTTTATTTTATCATGTTCAAAAAATAACTGATTTATTCTAAGTAATTCTTTAGATGATATCATAGATGATATTATTTTTTGCAGATTCCTTATGCTTGTTACAGTTTTTCATTGTCATTTCTGTTGGCTTATTGCTTATCATTTTGTGTAAACCTACACAAGCGTAACCATTTTTATTAGAACCCTAATACATCTGGGGAATGGTATATTTTCTATAATATCAAACTATAAAAAACACAGCAATTCTTTGTTTTTTTCTTAGCATTTGACACATTTTTAAATTTTTACTGAAGTAAATAGCTTTCAAAATCCTCTTAAGGTAGGAGGTTTCATTGTAGCTTTTATCTGGCATATTACTGAGTGATAATTAATTAGAGCTGTGACAGTTTTATATTGCTTGTAAGTTTGCAAGTATTTATGTAAATGATTTGGTTAATAATTAATTTTAAGATGAGTTTGTATACTTTAAGGAAAATGACTTGCTGAATTGAGCTAGATGTTGAAGGTTTGCCATGCATAACAGTGTGGACCCTCTCAGACCTACTTGTACTGCATCTTCAAGTATTTATTCTAACATGAGCTTTTTAACTGCATAGGGATACTAACAGGGGGCTTGTTGGTCCTTTATTACCAGATTTCACATTAACTCCAACAACTCAGCATCTGGATGGGGGGGGTCTTGACCAGCAGCAGAGCTCAGTATATGGTAAAGCACATGAATAAGTTAACTTGAAATAATTAATGCATGCATTTTGGAGCAGAAAAAAATGCTATACTTGCAAGAAACATCCACAGCTGATGTATACATATTTCATTCAAACACTGTGCTCATGTTGTCAGACTGCTGCAACCAGATTTTCCATTTGTGATAATAAATCACCTTTGTGCATAGACGTTGTACTTAGTACTTGAAAAGTCATGTCTGGAAGGTACCCTGCATACTTAGCGCTGGCATTAACCATCGCATACTTCTCATAGCAACAAATAGCCTTATGTCTTTCTGAACTGGGATTGAAATCCATGTTATTTCCTCTGCCTGACCACACCAGTAATAGGATCATTTTGGTAACACACTTTAAATGCGACCACATCAGTAATAGGATCATTTTGGTAACACCCTTTAAATGCTATTTATCATGCCTTATTCTATGCAATATAAAAATGTAAAAAAATGCAATATTAGACTTCCATGCCTCTTTCCCTATGTTTTAATTACACTTCTCACTACTCTAGCCTCCTTCTTCCTCATTCTTTTTTTGAAGACTGTTTCTCTTGTATTAATCATCTTTGTTTATTCATTCAGCTTTGTGATAGATTCTTTTACCATGTAAAATACTAAATATATATATATATATATATATATATATATATATATATATATATATATATATATATATATATATATATACAGTACAACATATGCAGTCATTGTATTGTGTCCTTGAATGATTGCATAATGCCTTTGTATAAGTTAATCTCTAGTAATGTTGATCTGAACAGTATGGCAACACATTACATTAGGCTTATCAGTATGCTATTGCCTTTTAGTGAAGATAATAAGAAGTTTGCAGCTTTTATCTGTATTTCACAGTTCTGCTTATAAATTGTCTCAGTGTATCTGAATAAATCTCAGCTGTACTTTTGTGATCTAATCCTGGAAAGAATCATTATAGTTTAAAGTGGTATTCATAATCTCACAATTCACATAAGCACAATCAGTAAAGTGTTCTACTGCATCTATATGCAAAGTGGTCAAGTGTGAACAAGGGTCTATATTAGAACAATTTCAAAACTTCGAATGCTCTAATATCGAACCCTATTCAGCAAAAGCTGAAAATATCAAAGCAACAGAAAACCAACAGAAAACCACATTTTTTTCTAGGGAAAGAATTCAGTTGTCCATTTCTGTTGCTTCGGTAGTTTCAGTGCTGTGGTGGAAAGTTACGGGTTGGGTTCAGGTAAATGTGCGATTGAGTGCAGGTTAGGTTAGTTAGGCTTAGGGTGTGGTTAGGTATATGTGCGATTGTGTGGATGTGAGGGTTAGGACGTGTTAGGTAGGGTTAGGGCGCGGGTTAGGTATGTGTGCGATTTTGTGGACGTGAGGGTTAGGATGCGGGTGAGGTGAGTGTGCAATAGTGACAGACCTTAAGGTTAGGGTTTGGGTTAGGGTAAGTGGATAGTTAGTGGTGTGTATATAGTGTAGTGTAGGGTTAGGTGTAAGATTTTAGGTGTATGTGTGTGGATTGCTGTTTGTTTGGTGTGATTGAGCTGTGTGTATGTGTTTGGAACAGCAAATTTTTTCCCTAGGAAAAAATTTGCTGTTTTGTATGTTCGATGTTTTCAGCTTTCGCTGAATAGGGGTCGAATATTAGAACATTAAAAGTTTTGAAACTTTGATGTTCTAATATAGACCCTGTGAACAAATGGCATAGATTACTAAATAATCTCAGTCCTGTGCCAAAATATCTACAGGAGGTACATTTTTCTTCAAAGGCATAAAATAGAGTAGAATGGGTGTATTTTTTGCTCAGTGTACATATGCTCTCAATTTATTTTAGCTAATAGCACTATCTTAAAATGTGAGTAACTGGGAACACTTTTCTGTGATCGTGTAAGATAATCTGCATTGAGCTGCACTGAGTGCAGCTATCTAATATTAAACTCAAACGTCTATAATGTTTTGTGTATTGATGCATATAAAAAAGTGACTATGAATTGCACAGAGACAGGAAAGCTGCTGCCTTAGTTACGTAAGACAGTCACAGAATTTTCAGATAATCCTCATTTACATGTCATTGACCTCATTTGCTTAAGTTCTTTCAAACTACATTAAACCTGCTATGGTTATGCACAGTTGTCTATTTGTCCCGGTCCCCTTCAATAAATACATAACACCAAATGACATTTTACGACCTTTATTAATTTCCATAACATAGCTTTGTTCACCAAATTCATTAATTACAATTATTCGTAATATAATTGATTCTAAACACAGCATAACATCCTTGTAATGTTAATCAGGGCAGCATACCTACTCACCCTGCCCAAAAAGCAGGGTCCATACCTCTGCTCGCTTACTTTACTTATGAAGCAGCGTCCCATCTCACTTCATACACTATTCATTGAATTACCTTCCACCAAATAAGCAGCATCCTTACCTCAGCATGCTTATCTATTCAGAAAGCTTCCTCCAACTACTCATTTCCTGTCCCCAGATCCTTAAAATGAACATCTAGACATCAGAGGGGGAACAAAAGAGGGCAAGCCTATCCCTCTTCTCCACCAACCAGCCTGACCACACTGTTCCCCCTCCCTTCTACCCAAAATTGTTCAACCCACTTCCCATAAAGGGAAGAGTCAAGCTAAACATCATTCGGTGTACCTATCATCTGTAAAGCACCTTAGAATCCCATTATAAACCCACCTTACCATACCATCAGTGAAACACACCCTAAGGAAACTAAATAAAGTAGGATTACAGTGACCTCACTGTATCACCAGAACATTCACATAAATAGAATACATACCCTTTCAGCCCACTTCCTTCAAAAGCTGAAATCATGGCTCAACCTGAACGGATTGGCCACCTATAACCACAACAAAAACCACAAACTATAACCCCTTGAACTCAAATTGACACTCAGTCAAAACCACTTGTGTCAAGTCTCACACCCAGGACCCTGTCAACTGTAGCATGTCACCTTAGCCCACCAACTATCCAGTTTTGGATGTGCAACAACTCAATTACCGTAGGGAATAATCTAACTCCAAAATTTTAATGTCTTAACCTTAAATGGCAGAAAACCAGCACCCCTTGACCTAGTTCCTGAAAACTCACCTATGCTCAACAATGAAGTACTCTACGTGCCCAGCCATAACTACCCCCAGTTCATTCATTACCAAATGACAATCCAAACTAGAACCCAGGCCACCCTCCTCCACACATCCTAGCAACCATCCTAGCTAAAAAACTCCAGCTACTAACCATCATTAACCCATTTGTCCCTGGCCTTTCCCCTCGATGGCTCTCTTCCCTTATATTACCTATAGCACTAGTTAGTAATTAAGACCTAGCCTACAGCTGCCATATCCTGCAACCAAGCTTCCTTTAAACCTTCTAACTCCCCTGTACCCACGTACCCAGTTTCTACAATTACCCGAACACAGCCACTTACCTACCATGCTTCCTAAAACCCCACCTACCACATTCACACCAACCACAAGTGAAAGTATCCTTGCACTACTCTGTAAAACCCTAACTTGGTCTATGACATAAACAGCCCCTACTGAAGAGACAAGTTTGTCACTCCACCATCCAAAATATGTAACTTAACATCACCCTGTTCCCCATGAAATTACAAAATTACCCGCTAAATCCTCATTGATGAACTGGACCATCTTGCCCTGTGTACAAGCCTGGACACAATACACAACCACCTGTCCACCCATCTCCTACCCCCAGGTGGCTGAAACATGTGTGACCAAGCTAAAACCCCCACCATCTACTTGAATTATAAAACTACCCCAAATTCCTGAAACCAGATCCCAAAGCCCTTCAATGGTTTAATTCCTACCTAAGTGGTAGAAAACAGGCTGTACTATGGCAGACCAAACTCTCTACCTTGTTACCTAACACCCTGGGAATACCACAAGGATCTATATTAGGCCCACTGTTATTCTCCATCTTCGTCAATGATTTAAACACTGTCATACCTAATGTCAGCTGTATCCAATATGCAGATGACTCTACACTGATTTGCTCAGGAACATCCCCTACAGAGTTACAGTTAACTACCCAGACTACATTTAACACAATAGAAAACTGGCTTTCCAATCGTTGCCTGATACTGAATCCCAAAAAGACTAAAATGCTGTTATTCCTACCAACACAAAGGTCTAGCACCATTAACTTTACAATCAAAGCAAAGGATGGCACAATAATCTCACCAGACCATTCTACAAAACTACTAGGCATCACTATCGACAATAACTTAAAATTTGACCTACATGTCAACCAATTGATCAAAACCATCAATAAAAATCTAGGCTCATTGTATAGAATAAAAAGCTTCCTGACTCCCCCAGCCAAAGTTGCCATTGCTCGATCTCACCTTCTCTCTACTCTCATGTACGCATCCCCTCTTCTCCATAATACTAGTAAGACTGTCCTGAACAAAATCACTATCTGTTATAATCACATCGCCAGGTTTGCTGCTGGGTTGCCTTTCAGGACACATCATTGCATCAATCTAATTCAGCTTTGATGGCATAAACTACCTAGTCTAATACTATATAACCAACTAGTTATGACCCACAAAATTATATACAACCCTGAAAACACCCCTGCACTCAAAAATCTGGTCACCCTGTATAACAACCCTAGACCATTGCATTCTTCCAGCAGACTCCTTATCCAGACATGTAAAACTAATAACTTAGCCGGTGACTCTCTCTTTACTAACTCTGTAGGCAGAACATGGAACCTACTACCTCCTGAGATTACCTCACTCTCTTCTCTAGGTCATTTCAAAGCTAAACTCAAACTATACCTGGGGTCAAAATGGACTTGCTATTGTATCAAGCCTGGCTAATCCTTTCTCTAGATTATGTACGGATGCTATGTAACCTATTTTGTACTGCAACTCTAGATTTCCCTACTTTGAACTGTATCAACTGCTGTTTATGAAACTATTACAAATGGTAGTTCATTGACATAATGTAAAAAAAAAAAAAAAAAAAAAATTTTTTATATGTATGGATTGTGTTGATGTTCTTCTGTAAATATTCTATCAATGTCTCAATGTTCTTCTGTAAATATTCTATCATGCTATTTGAGATATGTGATATGTAATGATGTTTTTGTTACTGTTGGGAGCTTTTCTCCCCGGGCCTCCGCTGAAAATGGACATATATCCAGTCGGACTATCCCGGTTAACAAATGTAAAATAAAAAATAAATAAATAAAAAATAAACCAGCTGCTGGTCCTGCTAACACAACCTGACAACCAGCAACCATACCACAGTCATGTCAACCCCAAAATAGGCCAATTCCCTCAGACTTCCCCACTAAATGTATGATGCCTAGCAAATTGACAAACACCAAAATCCCATATCCCTTGGATTTCCCCTTTTAAGGCTTTCTCTCAATATGTCCTCTGTCCTCCAATAATGAATTCCACCCTAAACATCCACTCGGAGACCTCAAAACACCCTTTGCCTACTTAACAGTAATCTGCCTGGGCCATCTTTGCTTGCCACTGCAGCCAAATAGCATGCATCACCTTCATGTCACCAACTGATGTGACTCTCCACACCTTTTCACGACCGCACTACCCATCATTCAAGCCATGGACACCATGGTCAATATACACTCATCCCTCATTGATCTGTAAAAGAAAATAAACTGTTAATGCACTGCCCTAACTAAAGTATTTCATCTTAAATGTTATCCAGGGAACCCACCACCATATTCCTTCATCACTGACTGAAGTATGAGTAAGTCTAAATCTTGTCCAAGTCCCAAAGGCTTAACTGTCATATATGACATTATCAGCTGCTAAGGAGACAAATTATTTCCCAGAGGCTGCCCCATCCCAGAAATGCAGCATGTTGTTGTCCACTCCAGATGCCAACTTGATGAGTGGATGGGTAACATCACCCCAGAACCAGTGGCCTAGTAACTTCCTATGATCCTAAGATTGCTATGACTCCACCCCACCTACTTGAACCCCAATAAATAAAATTAATTACCTGTAACTTCATCATGCCCCCTGCAGGAACCCCAAACTTCAGTCATCACAGAATCCATACCCATTGTGATCACCTTACCTTTAGCAACTAGGATATCCACCGTGACAACCTGCTTCCACCATCTGCGAGCTCCCTCTGTAGCACTGCTCCAATTCAGACGCCTATCTCCGCACCACCATCTGCAAAGAGAAAGACAAATGTAAATCCTCTGACATGCATTAGTAATGGTCCACTTTACCCCTTTGTTCCCCATTATAGTGGCAGCATTCATCATCTTGGTAATGGAATGAGAATCAGCCAGGGATGAAGTACATTACATAGGAAGTTATAATACTATTAGGAATCCTTTGTCAGATAACTCTGAGTGCAATGTCCATCTCATGAGTATGCAAAATAAGGCTTATGATAATATACATTATGCTATACGTGTAACAGACAAGAGAACATCCGTGATGGAAGTGATAAGAATAGAACCAACTGAGGGCACTAAGACATGGAGTAAGACTAAACACAAGAAATCGTCTCACCTGTATTTTTTCCTCACTGCCACTACAGTGCCCACTTCATATCAGACATAAAATGCATGTGGTGCATGTAAAACTACCCTGCATGTGTTACAAATTATGCCCCTATAGATATGGTGAAATAACTTCAGATTGAAAATGTGTCACCTATTTCATTGAAAAGTTAATAGCAAATTAACTTAATGTTTATGAAGCTGACTCCAAAGTTCTTGTAAAATGAATAAAACTGACTTGCAGAAAAATTCCAGAGTGGATATCATACCTCTCAACCTCTTAGACCCAAAATCTGGACAAAGCCTAAAAAGATGTGGGGACAAATAGGAACAGATTTTAAATATTGCCCCTAGAAACTTAGAAAATTGACCGAATAATAGGTTTTGCATTAGCATGAATCCTCTGATGAATGTGGTGTCTCAAACTCAAATGTTTGTCATTACTTAATGACTTCAACCCTATTTGCCAGAAAAGTACATGTTTTAGGAGGAACACACAAAAATATGAGGCAAAACTTTGGACATCCTGTGAAAATAATCTGTACAGTTGAGGATATGGTGGTTATACAGTGACAGCTCAAATGACATTTTAAGCAGTCCCACATCCGCACCACCCATCCCACGCACACGCAATCTACCACGCTACCTCAAGCAAGCCTCACACTCTGAGCCTAAAGCCCGCAAAAAGAAATTTGTGGTTCTTCCAACAGGTAAAACATTCAGTGTCCACCACAGCCAAGCACAAAGTCAAAAAACCAAAATGCACTCTCCACAATCTGCAACCACCTGAAAACAACCACAAGCAGCCACCACCACCGCCACCCCACAGCTCCACCTCATCTCTGGAAGAAGACATCTGGCCAATCCGCCAGCATCCACATGAACCCATTCTGCACAAAGCTGCAGTCACCAGCAGCACCTCCACTCTGACCACAATCTACTGCAGTCCTACATGACAACAGACACAAAGAACCTGTGGCTCGAGTGTTCATCTGCGGAGCAACCCTCATGCCATGAAGCAGTACACACCCCTAGCCAAACAAAATGGAACTCACCAGTGCTCAAGTTGGCCTTTCACTCTAACACGATAATTACATGATAATTATCTATATGAGCACCCAAAATGCAATACAGTAAACCCTCAGTCAGCAACAAATGAGACTTGCCTGTGGGGTTCCGAAAAGCTATTATGCAAATGCTCATCATGAGATCACCTACCAGGAGGTCTGTATCACATAATGGAAACAACATTCAGTGAATGCTGCTTGCATGAACTCATCCAGTAACAAAAAAGCACAGCACAGACTTTAATAAAGGCAATTTTCATTGGGGGCTTGAGGATAGGCACCCCTGCATCTCCGCCAAATGTACAATGTCTCTCAGGCCACTGTAGCTCCTGTTTAGTAGTCTTAACAAAAATTGCCAGAGAAATGGAAATTCACCGTTTCAGACTGAAAATAGCATTATTTCTGCATTTTCACAAACACAGTTTAAAAAAAAAATCATTAAATGGTGTTTCATTCCCTTAAAGTGCCATGCTTATTTATCAAACCAACACCTGTAGACAGACATGTGTCAGACAAAATCTACACCCATGTACATCTAAGCTATGTCATGAGTGTGACCATCATCTGCCTGCTCCAGTCTAGTCACTCTCCTTCTGCAGGCCTCTTTTCATATTTTTCATATAATTATCCCATTGCAATAAACACTAGTTTGTTGGAAAAAATCAGTGTCATGAAAGGCAGGAAAAGATCACAGCTTTACAAGACTGACAAATATCCAAGACGTATGTGCAAGTAAACAACAGATAAAGATTAGTTCTCTCCTAGTGGACATATCTACTGACAAACAGTATCATGGTTTACTTACACATGTGCAGTAGATCTCTTTGACAATCCAAATCATTGGGGTCACACACAGCAAGGCTGCCTCATCAAACTTATCCACCTCCAAATAAGGATCAGATATTGCATCTGCAAAAGGAAACAAATGTCTCAAGAAATTACTGTGAAAAATTTAGAAATGTCCATTAAAAACTGTTCTCTTGATAAAAGTACTCAAGATGGAGCAAAACCAGGCTTTAATGTCATCAAACAGTTCTTTTTCCCCAACACTTTAATATAAACTATTTGTGTGAAACACCATTATTAAAGCTACACATTTGTCCACAGAAATCAGCAGTGACATGCACAATCCACCCAAGCCCGTGAAAGGAAACCTGCGGCTCTCCCAAGCACCTGACAAACCACCAACAAGGCACGAGCACAGAACAAAGATGACCAACATCAGTTCCCCCCCTCCTTTTTTTTTTTTTTAATTTTCTCATCCTGCTGAGTTTACCACCCAGCAAGATCAGGAAGAGCCATGCAATCCACATCCACACATCCACTCTATGCATACATTGCGACTCACACTCAACAGCCAATCATTGTGCTTCCCAACCAAAGCCCAAGAAAGCAACCAACCAGGCAGACTCCAGAAGCTCGCGAAACCACAGCAGCCAAGATCTACCAACAACCACCCAACAACCCGACCCCAGGACAGCAAGACCAGCCGAAAACACGCTCCTCCACCATCAGCTCTGAAACCTCAAAGGTCAAACCAGTGAGAGCTTGCATGCTGAACACAGAGACCCTGGAGCCTCACACCAGCACCAGCCTCCCCACCCATTCTGGCACCCATTCAACCCTGATCCACAGCCCCCACCAAACCTGTTGATGGGCCAGTGAGACAACAGGGCCCCCAGCAAATTACACAATATGCAGAAGAAAAAAATATATATATAATCAGTCCCAGCACCCTGTACTTAAGCATCAATCCAGCTTAAATAAAGCCATACCTTACCTTTACTATTCACTTCATCATGCCCACCAACAAACCAAGGTTTACCTAACCAAAGAACCCACCGGTTGTCACGGACATGAACCTGCGATATAGCAAGTTCATGCCAAAATGTGATTGCTTAACCCAGCTACACTAGACTAAAAGTCTTAAGCCCCTCCTCATCCTTATCTCATTTCCTCCCAACCATCCCTGCTTCCACTTAACCCTTTCACCTCCCCAACCCACTTAACTCCCCCTAATATCAACCTAACCCCCCCCCCCCAAGAAGATGTCCCGGGACATCTTGGTTTGTTGCCAAACTTCATTTATCACACCTTGGTTGTACTTATACATAGCCGACTTAAATTCCCACTGTGCTTAAATGCATCAGATATGAATTCCATCCTTAGTGTAGCAACATGGTTAATGAGACTATTAAAATAATTATACAACATAATTAGTAAGGCTACTAAAATCTTCAAATTATATTAAACCCTGTAAGGGGTTATCAACAGTATTGTGTTAAGTCAAAATTAAATAGAGCTTAATACTGCTTCAGTGAATAGATAAGTTCACATATATTTTGCTTTTACATTGCTTATTGGCACTGAAATATTCAGTCCATATTTTACAACTGAATCACTCTTTGAAGTATTCATTTGTAATGATGGTGCCTGCAGGCTATTGTATTTGTCAAGTTGCCAATGTATAAATACTACATTTATTTGTTTATTATTTGTGTAATGATGTATATGTTGACTATTTGTGTACACTGGTCCAAGGACTATTTTCAGGCATGATCTGGTCACTGAAGCACATTTACACTGGCAATAATTTAGGATGATAAACACTGTCATTATTTATGGATATAAAACAATGGCAACATTTAAACAGATAGGTAAAATTAGGTAACTACTTGAAATGTCAGGACCCACTAGAACAATTCCCGAAAAACTGAGACTGAATGTCCGAAAAATGAACTTATATATGTTAAGTCTGAGATGGCCATTTCTTAGAATATTCCCATTTCTCAGTATGGCAGTCTTAAAGTTTTTATATGTAAGTCTGGTCCAAGAGGGTTTGCCCTCTGCAAAAAAAAAAAATGTTTAAAGGAGAGGAGCGATCGTCGAGATTCACGTTTCTCCTGTAGTTTCAGTGTAAATTTTCAGCCTGTCACCATTCCTCATTTCAATTGCTGACATTGCAGTAAGGAGCCGTAAAATTATCGTTAGCAACTCATGCAAATAGCTAATGCACAGTGTAGTAAAGTACACAAATGTAAACAATATCAATTACTGGTAAGACCGGTAGTGGCTTACTATGCTAGTATTTCTTAGTGAAGATGAGGAGTGGCTATTTCTTCTACTAGATCATTTTTTGAGAAAGTTGGCATCTAGCCTGAGGTAAGAATTCATGAAAATGTACACTGCAGTTTCTTCCCTTAAAATAATGTTTTAATGTTCACGAGATTCTACATTACAGGAGATATCTGGATATACTGTCTTAAACCAGGGAGAAATGATCAGCCTTCTCAGTCATTTACTGTTTATTGCCAAATGCAAAATCATGACAGTATGACCAGCATGGAAGAATATTTTCATCAGAATGTTTTTCCTCACGTTTCTGAAACAGCTACAAAATATATTCCTTCTGAAATGTGCAATCTTCTTAAGAAGATCTGAGATTATTCATTCCAATTGGCTAGTAGAAGTTAACAGTGCAAAAGTATTATTACACTGACCATTAATTTAGTGTACTATATTAAATGCTGTAAGGCACATATGACAGGAAATGATTGTGGCATTCTAGTATCAGTACTGAAACACATGTTTAGAATACTACCTACTTAGTATTATTTAACTAGTGACTAAATGTAAGATGTCGCTTCATAATAATTTCTGTTTTTCTCAACATCTTCCTTGTACACATCATTTTTTTGTAGTATTTGCTATTGGTCTTACTTTATTATTGCATTTTCATTTTCAGTTTGCTGTATTATTTTCCATTTACATTATAACTATTTCTAGATGGTATTTTTGCAACATTTAAATTCTGCCATTTCAGACAACAGAAAGGGTTGAGATATAGCCAAACTACACTCTCTGAGACTTGA
Source organism: Protopterus annectens (assembly GCF_019279795.1). NCBI lineage: Eukaryota > Metazoa > Chordata > Ceratodontiformes > Protopteridae > Protopterus > Protopterus annectens. The sequence continues at coordinate 136,354,791 of NC_056731.1, forward strand.
ATTAATTTAGTTGAAGATAGTCCAAAATATGCCTTAGGCCCACGAAGAACTCGTTAATCCTTTAAATTAGATAATCCAAAATATGTCCAAGTCCCACAAAGGCCTCATTATTCTTTTAATTTACTTTGTATGACTTCAAATGCACAATATTTATAGGACAATTTACAGAGAAGAAAATGAACAGTTTAGTTAACTAGAAACGTGCTTAAAATCAAGACTTAGTTTTAAAGCTAAGAACAGACTACAAAGTTGATTTAGAATATAACATATTGATTTATAAATGAGATTTATTAGTTACAATGAGCTGCAATGGTTTGGCTCTGTTTCACAGATGAATCTGGCCATCCATTTTATAAATGACAGCATTATTCTGGCAGCTGTATCAGAACAGCAATTAGTGGAAAAGACTTTCTCAGTGTAAGTGTTGCTAAATATACAAAAAAAAAAAACACTGAGGAACAGCACAATTGCCATTGCGACCTTCTTTATTGACATTAACACATTCAGTAAGCATGTCGACATAAATATGCAATGACAATATAAAACAACCAATATAATACCAGCTCATGCTACCAGGTGGCTTACACCTCAACCCTTAGAGACCTTATTCATGCCAAAACCTCTAGGCACTAGTGGCATGTGGAGCACAGCATCTGCGCCCCGCTAATACTCTGAGCCTCCAACCAAACCATCCCTGATGCCAAGGAAAGCAGGGGAAAACAAAAGGAGGAAAGTCTGCTTTGCATCGGCAAACTACAAAACTAGTAGATGGAGGGTAAATCATTGCTGCTTGGATAAAAATGCGTAGTCCTACTCCCACTCTTCACTTAAAAAGCCTGGCTCATCCCCTGTTCACAGAACCAGCACAAAAAACTCCATGTGCATAAAGGGCATTTGTGCTAAATCCACAAAAAACAATAATGAGCACCACAAATTGCCTTTGCAACCTTCTTCTTATCACATTCAGTAAGCATGTCAACATAAATATGCAATGACAGTATAAACTAACTAATATAACACTAACTCTTGCTTCAAGGCGACTAACATCATGCCCCCATGGTGACCTTATTCATGCCCAAATCCCCTCTGGCAGTTGTGGCTTAGCATCTGCACTCAGTTATATTCTCAGCCTCCAACCGAACCAGCCTGAGGCCCAAAAAACAGGGAAAAAAGCAAATGGAGGAGATTCTGCCCAACATCAGCCACACGGCAGATTGCCTGTCCCTCTCTCATCTTCCTGTTACCTAAAACTAGAAACTATTTATTTATTTATTTTTTGCAATAACAACTTCTGAAGATACAAGGCAAAACTCAAATTCAATAAATCATGACCAACATCGGATAAGAGCATTCTGTCTGCCTGAAATCTGAGAGGGTCCTTGTCTTGTAAGTGTTAATGGTCAATTACATGGAAATCCAGTGTCGGTGCTGCTTGACTCATCCTATGGTTTACAAATTTGTGGACTATCTCTTCTATCAGTGTAGGCATCTCATTGGCCCAGTTAATTCTCTGAGCAATAGAAGAGTAGCAAATGATGGACCCAGGGCAAATGGACTGGGCCAAAAATAACATCCTGAATATCTCTGACAACAACAGTCATTTAGCCAAAAAAAAAATGTCACCCCCCCTCAAGTACAACAATAATAATTATGGAATCCCAGTTTGCTTTTTCACCTCCCAAAATTTCGGTAAAAAGTTATCACAGTGAAGTACTGGATGTCCCAACCACACTACTTCAATTGAAGATGGATCTAAACCTAAACTAAGACCACTTCATCATGCTGTAGTTCTTTGAGCTGCTAGCAGTAAGTAGGAATGCCCAAATATAACCATATGAGTTGCATCCAAAAAAGAAACAATTATTACCATACAATGATTAAATAATGTAATGCACCACTGAACCAGCCACAATAATGCCATAAGAGACAAGGCTAATTTACACTGTTCCCTGGGTCTATTGGTCCATCTTTCACAAGTGCAGCCAAATAGTCATTATTTCCCAAAAGGTACATATCACCCCAAGTTGTGTCATGGAAGTTCACCCATCCTAAGAGCTCCTCAATACATCCAAGTAAAAAGGGTAAAGTAAGTGGCAAAAAGAAGGTAACAGGGGATTAAGTTATCAATACTACTAATAGAGGCCACTAAAAAAACTTAAGCAAACAGGATGTCAGCAGTCCAAAATGGACCCAACTATTTTCCCCCAGCCAAGTAGCAATCTGCATCAAGTAATCCTAAAAACTTGGACCATGATCAAAGAGATGCTAGACAAATGCAAAGCATCTTAATTGCTTCATTATGAGAGCAGCTGGCAACTAAAAACCAGCAAATAATGAGGGATGCTCACATTCTGGATGCTGGAGGTATTGATCCTAAAAGGTGGTGAAATGAAGCAATCTGTACTGTACCATAGTACATTGGTACCATACTGTAGGTTTTTTTTTTGCTGCTGTCAATATCTGGAACACCAATATATCTGCTGCTCTTTGCCAGCCAACCACAGAAAATTTGGAATAATCAATGAAGTTTCTATTAAGTCTGAGACCACTTCCCTGAATTTCATTATCTACAAGCAAAAAGCAGTCTGCTAGCATGCTGGTTTTACTAGTGAGATGTAATTCTCTAAAGAAAAGTTTATTTTCAAGCTTTGCAAAATTAACTGCTTTAAAAGTGATTGCGCCCTTAAAACCTGAACTACTGCCAAGTTATCACAATGAAAACTACCCTACTGTTACTGAGCAGATCCACCCAAACCAACATAGCCATCAAAATGGGATTAAGTTCAAGAGAAGTCATGTCCTTGTGAATGATAGGTTTCCAAGATTTAGGCCAAGCACTGTAAACTGTCTACCTTGAAAGTAGACATTTGATGCCCCAAGTCCCTGATAAATACGTGAGCAGTCTCAATTCTGGGGATGAAACTCAAGTCTTTTTGCTAAAACTCAATTCTGTTGTATGACAATAACAAAAAAAAAAAAAACACACAGCTAAATACTCAGGTCCTTTTTAACTCTTCTTGCCACTGTCACCCAGTGATGTTTCTGCTTACCCCTTTTTAAAAGGTTTGCAAAGCCCTGTGCATAAGTTCAGAACAAAGTTGCACAAAAGTTTCCAGAACCTGAATGGCTGCCTGAACCCTAACACCTACAAACAGGAAGTCATCTAAATAATGTACTGCCAGCTGATTAGATGCCCTTTGCTGCCAAACTCAGTGGAGTGCCATATTAAATTTCTCAAATGTGGAGCAAACCACTGCACACACCATAGGTATTGCTGTATCAAAGAAAAACACCATTTATAGATATCCTCAGATATGACCAATCCTCTGACTGAATGGGAAGAAGGTGAAACGCTGATTTAAAGTGTGTTGTAGACAACCAGAGGTCAGTGAATCGTCTCACAGTATCAGTGGCATCATCTAATGTAGCATATTTAACTTGGGAGTCCTCTGCACTGATGCTTTCACTGACTGAAGTGCCAGCCAGGAAAGACAAGTGGTGAAAGACATGATATTGCCTTGGTGTGCTGTTTGGGACTAACTCTGAAGGTGACACCCAGAAAATGGGAAATGGAGTGTGGGAAAATAGACCAAAAATCCTATTTTGTATATCCTACTTTATGACACACTCCTACAGGATAATGTCTTTATCAATAGTGGATCTTAAGTTATGGCACACCTGAAAAGTGAGAGCCAATCTACATTTTAGGGAGAAATCAAAAGAACCCCCCCCCCCCCTTAACTAACTCTTCCATGGCTGCCACATTAGAATAGGAGGCCAAAAGCCAACTTAAAACTTCTGACCTGACTGGAAAAATGAAATTATTACCTACAGCAGGGAAAACAAAAGTAATTTCCTCCTTTACTACCCTGAAAAAAATTATCATATTATAATAACCTAAGGCCCCTGAAGCAGGTGCCCTTTCTGGACTGGATTTTTTGTGTTACTGTTTGACCTTTCTTTGCCCAGCACCTGAGGGGTGTATGGCATTTCAGCAGTGTAAGCAGGCATGTTGAAATCGACAAGCTGTCCAAGAGCAGAATTCATTGTTAAACACCCAGCAAGCTTTTAACTTGGCACGATTTTCTTCCAAAAACTCAGTTGTTACCAAATTGGGTTTCTCAGTTATCACTCCCAACTATGTGTTTATGTGTTTTCTTCTCACCGGAGGGAAAGATCTACTGCCTTTCACTTCCTAAATTTCTGATCATACCAAAGCCAAAGCCATGTCAACCCTCCCCCCAAATGTTGTGCATCTTTGATGGACTTGAAATAAGACAATAGGGAGAGCACCTGGCTAGGGGGTTTCTTCACTAAGATAGCCATAAAACAGAGAAACCTCTAAATCCAATGATCTCAGTTGCAAACCCTCAACCTCCCTAATGGCTTCCTACCTAAAACTGCCAATGCAGTCATTAAGTCCTTGCGCTTTGTGATCTGAGCATTAAGGAGCCACTGAATTCCAGTGCTGTCAACCATGTCAGATGTATCTATGTAATCCCTTTTAAAACTTTTTCTTTTAAAGCTGATGGGATATGTGAAATAATGGCAGAACCTGAGGCAAACACACTACTCTGCATCACTCTAGTATTGAATACTCAGTTGACCTAAGAGCAGGTTCTCTGGGAAAAGATGGAAGATCTAAAATTGGATCAATAACTTGGCTGTCCCTCTGCATTTCTACTCCTTGAAAACCCTTCAATAAACAGTTCAACGTGACTAGCCCTATCCCCTTTAGTAAGACATCTAGAAAACTCCCTAAATACTCTTCAGCTAACTGTGCTGAACACACACCTTCCCCATAATTTAAAACAGAGGGTTACCTAATAGGACAGCTGGCTCTTCTGGTAAAAATACATTTGTCCATCACCAGTTCCTTCCCTTTTCTGCATCTCTGGGCCATTTCTCAGGTCGAATCCATTCAGACTTATACAGGCCTGACTGTTCTGTTATGGTCTCTTCCCTCACACAGCTGCTGATGCCCTGTTTTGATTTTGGTCTGCTGACAGTGCCATCTTGTCAGTCAGTGCTTAACTTGAACTGCTATGACCTCCAATCTCACTTGAAAATCAGCCATAGCATCCTAGAGGGAAAAAATAAACAGTCTAACAAATCCTGGTAATTTCACTACAGAATTCCTGTCAGGACTGAGATTCTGCCCCTAATCATTTAAAAGCCACTAAAACAGAACCTTCACAATACCTCTTATCTAAAAATTAAAACTTACCTGTAGTTCCAAACAGCCTCCATTACAATTCTCCATCCATTCAATTTCAAACCACTAAAAGCAGAAGAAACAAAATGAATAATAATAATACATCCCTTCTAAAGATCAACCATTATGAATTAAGCCAATTTGACCAGTATAATTGGACTAACTAACTGGCAAGTGGCAGTGTGACAAGAGATTGAAAGAGTTATTTAATTTATTAACGTGTAAATCTACTCCCTAAGACTGATGTACAATAAACAGTAGCACCCAGATGATGGCTGGTTAATCAGTCAGGATCCTGAAACTATCTTGCTAAGGCTCAAGCCTCAGCTTAAATAACCCTGTTTGAGAGAAAGGATCTGTTGCCTTCACACGCTGCCCAAAACTATGCCTAACTTGCTTAGCTTTAACTTATCTAACGTTATAATAATTACTGCTGGGTCCAAATGGAGAGATGATAAATCAGCAAGCAAAGGAAAGTAGTACTGATGGAATTTAATTCATCCTCATGTCATGGTGAGTACCTTCATGAGGTGGACCCTGTTTTTCACAACATCTCACAAAGATGACACCTATGTATAGACCGTATGTTTTATATAACATATTTCATGGACAGAAGTAGATTAAAAAATAAAAACGATAGCTGAGTGAACAAGACCCAGGATAAAAAAAAGCACCCGATCCTCGTAGGCACACTGGTTCCAGTACTGGGCAACATTATAGTGTATAATACTCAAGACACAGAAACATTCCTACAATTGGGTTAGGCCCGTTCAGGGGGAGGATGGCCCCCTCCCATTGTAGAGAGAACTAGTAGTTCATAAAAATCATAGAAACACTTCGTCTTTTGGCTTTTCCCGGTTAGGAGTTGCCACAGCGGATCACTTGTCTGCTCATGCTTGGTAGTGGAGTTTTACATTATTGAGCTACCAGCCTGGTGCCCAACCTTCCACAGAAGGCACACACATGCACCCACTCACACCTAGGGTCAATTTAGAGTGTCCAATCCACCTACAGCATGTCTTTGGGATGTGGGAGGAAACTGGAGCACCTGGAGGAAACCCATGTGACCACATGGAGGACATGCAGAATCCGCACAGAAGGCACCCTAGCTGAAAATCGAACCAGAAAACCTCTTGCTGTGAGGTGGCAACGCTAACTGCTGCACCACCGGGGCTGCCCCATAAAAATCTTAGAAACTAATAAGTTAAAAAAAGAGCCATAAAGACAATAGAGTGGACTACTGAGGATACGGACGAAATTATGTATTGTTACTATTATACAAGAAGCCCAGAATTTTCAGACAGAAAATTACAAAATGATTAAGAGAAATTAGAGGAATGAAAAATACTTGCACAAGAAGTCTGTCAAAAGCTTCAAATAAAAATGTATGTTCATTAATACAACAGATTTGTGAAAATATTATATAGACCAAGAAACCTTGGGCCATTTGGAAAAAGGAGTGACTGAGCAAGTGCAAAAATATAGAGAACAAAATCTAGAGATGTTTATTTATTTATTTATTTATTTATATATTTGCAGTTGGTTTACCAGGGTGGTCCATTGGTCCAAGAAGAACCCATTTTCAATGGAGTCCTGGGGAGAAAAGCTCCATAAAACCACATTCATAATAAAAGTATTAGGTTGCATAGTAATAAGAAGCACAAATAAGAATATAGCATTCAAAGATACTAGGAAAAAAAACTTTTCAAAGGTACAAAACAGAAATATGGACATGGGAAAGAAAGAGAGATCTGATAATGATGCAATATTTTTGCAAAGGAAGAAGCCAAATTAATCAATACAAAAAAGCAGCCTTAAAGATATTTGAAGAGAAATATAGGCACAGGCATCCATGCATGAAAAATTTCACAATACAAAAAATAAGATCACAAAGAGGAAATGCAGAGAAGAAGATTAGTAAAGTAGAAATTAATAAGTATAAGCTGAAGTTATAGAATAGCTGCAATGTGAAAGATTTAGTGTAGAAAGTCTAACACAGGTTATATCACAGTATGATGGAGTAATGAGTCCCCCAAGTTAGGAGAAACAAGAGGAGCAGGAGATAACTGAAGATGAAATATGGACATGGAAAGAACAAATGATTTAAAATGGCGCAATATTTATGCAAAGGAGAAAGCAAAACTAATGAATAAAAAAACAGCAGCAACAAAGATATTTGAAGGGAATTACAGGCAAAGACAGCCAGATATGGAACATTTTACAATAGAAAAAAATAAGAAAACAAAGAAGAAAAGTAGAAAAGAGGATAAGTATTGGAGAAGTTAAACAAATAGAAACTGAGGTAATGGATTACCTGCAAAGTGAAGAATTTAGTGTAGAAAATCTAACTCTAATAGCATCGCAGCAGAATAGAGCAATGGATTGCCAAATGAAGGATAAGCCAGTGCAGCTGGAGACATCTGATCAGTTGCCATATTAAGATATTTAGAGCCTTCCATAGAAAGCTAGGCCAAAAGTCTAGCTGCAGTAGCACAGAAGGAGAAGGAACAAGAATCTGTGGCAACTCTGATGTAGTCAATATTGTGGAGTGATAGTTCAGTGAGTTCCCATATGAAAGAGTAATGGATGACAAAGGATGAACTTGAAGAGAATGTGGCACAGGAAGATGCTCTAGAAGTTTCTGTAGAATGCCCACAGGAAATGGAGAACTAATAATGTGCTCTCAATTTAGAAGAAAATGGTTTAAGAGAAGAGTTGCTTGATTTAATAGAGATGAATTGACATATTAAGATCAATGAAAGAAATAGACTACAAAAAGTCAAAAAATCCCAAAAAGTTAGAAGTTTGACAAAACAAATGAACACAGTAATTAGAACTGCTCATAGAAATGTATGTGATATAACAGAAGTAAATAGGATATATTAATGGGCATCTAAATTATTAACAGATAAAGTCTTACCACAAAAAGACAGGGCAGCAAGGGAAAGGAAGGGGAGAAATCAAATGCCATAATGGAAGAGAAAGCTATAAATCAGTTAAGACAAGAAGTATCACTGTTAGAAGAATATAAAAGAAAGAACAGATCAACAAAAATACACAGAAAGATAGATGTGATAAAAGCAATGCAATATCACAAATAATAAACTAAAAATAACAACACAGGCAGAAAAGCACAGATGATATGCAGAGAAATATAAAGGACAAGTACAAAATGAGAAATGTATTCATAACTGAAAAAGTTTGATAGAGACTAGGGAAACAAGGCAAAAGGAAATTAAAAAACACCAAAAAATGAAGAAGTAGATACATTTTGGAGAAATATTTATGAAGATCCTGTGGAACATAACAAATATGCTATATGGATAGAAGTAAAAGAAAGAATAAAAAGTTCAAATGTACAGGATATGAAATGGGATGAAGTAACGGCCAGAGAAATTGAAACAAAGTTAAGAAAATCTCCTGATTGGAAAACCCCAGCCCCAAATACAGTACCTAACTTCTGGCCAACGGTTTTAACATCTTTACGTGAAGATTTAGCCATTTGTAAGAACTATTATTTTTCCCACCCTGAACAGATACCAGCCTGGTTAACAACAGGAAAGGCAATATTCTTACTTAAGAGTGAACTTGCAAGCTATCCTAAAACTATAGACCAATAATGTGCCTTCTGACAATGTATAAACTATAACCACAAAACCAACCACCTCCAAAACTCCAAAATAGTAACCTTGAATACTGGAACACAACACGAACAGCAAAAAATGTTTTACAAGTCTTTTTAATTCTGGTACCTCGGCCTTCGCCTTCTCCTGGAATACATTTTAAAAATCAAACAACACCCCTTTTATGACACATCCAATTAAGTGATTGAATCACCCTATTAAACAATTGATCAATTGACTCAACCATACATTTTCATTCTGAAGTTTCAAACTTCATTATTATAATGATTTCTGACTTCACTAATATAATTTCATGCTCCATTACATATAAGTGTGGTAAGTCATGAATTTACAAACTTTTACTAACATTTATATGATACCTGAATCAAATAATCCATTATATATAAATACTTTCCATACATTATATGCACTCCATCTCATATAAATTCTTTAAAATAATATAATGCTCACAATTGTGTGCCTATTATATACAAACATTATAAATAAACACTAAACTAATGTGCATGAATTCCATTCTGAAAAAAATTTTTTAATTTTAAATTTCCATGTTCATACCATTTGGAAAAAGGGTTTTAAAATTAAGAATGAACCTGGATTCCATTTCCAATAACTTGTCATGAAAAACCACCTCATTACCGAAATTCCTAGGTTTCCCCAAAACACAAAAAATAAATCCCTCAGGAACCCCCTTGTGTTGCTCACAAAAATGTTTGGCCACGGGACTTTCCATTCTTTTATGTTTTATATCTCCCAAATGTTCAAGAATTCTCAGTTTGACCCTTCTACTAGTTTGACCTATATACCACCTCTGTTTTGCACAGCCACACCCTATAATATACACCACCCCCGTGGAATTGCAATCATAATATTCTAGAGCCCTATACACTGCATTATTAATTCTTGTGCCATCCAAGCTTTTAACCCTGGGACACACCTTACAATTTCCACACCTAAAGTTTCCCTTTCTAATATTCTCCTTATATGTATTCCTAACATTTAATATTTCCTTCAAATTGGAATATCTGCTATAAGAAAAGGTGACTTTGGATGGAAATAGTTTTCCCACCTTGTCATCTCCAGTGATAATGGGCCACAACTTCACTACTGACTCTCTCATTATGCAAGAGAATTGTGAATACTTGGTGACAAAATACATGTTATCAATTGACCTCTCATCCTCTGAACTAATCAACTGTGCACCTGAGTCTTCATTCACATATCTTCGACCCCTCCTAATGGTTTCCCTTAAGCCCAATTCTTGTTCTACCTTAACTCTGGCCATTCTAATTTTTTCACTAGAATAACCCCTATCCTTAAGTTTTCTTTCAATATTATTAAATTTATTATTAATCCTTCTTTTTTCAGAAGTATTAACTCCAATACGTTTAAACTCTCCAAATGGTAGGGAGTCAATGAGATGGTCACTATGCATGCTTGAAGCATGCAAGAAATTCTCAGCTGCTGTAACCTTCTGAAAGGGTTTATACTGTATTTTATTGTCAAAACCCAAGTATATTTCAATATCCAAATATTGAATGCTTTTGCCACCGATTGCATAGGTAAAATCTAAACCCCATGGATTTTCTCTGATTCCTGAGATAAATCCTTCAAAATCTTTTGGATCACCTCTGCACAGAAACAAAAGATCATCAATAAATCTTACATATTTTATTACATTATTTTTGAAAAATTCCCCGGGGTAGATAAAACAATTTTCAAAATGGGCCATGAACAGAATTGCATATGAGGGCGCAAATGCTGCCCCCATAGCCGTGCCCTCCTTCTGCAGAAAATGCCTCCCCTCAAATTCAAAACAATTGTGTGTCAAACAGAATTCCAACAAATTGAGAATGTAATTAGTCCTAGGTCCTTCCCCCAACATTTTACCAACAGCTTCCAAACCCCAATGCTTATTAATACTAGTGTATAAAGATTTTGCATCAACACTGGCCCAATAAAAGTCCTGCTCCCAATCAATATCTTTTATCTTCGCACACACATCTTTTGTGTTCTTTACATGTGATTGTATCCTATCTAAGTGACATTTTAGCATAGAATCCAAGAATATCCCAATGTTTTGCAAATAATGTAATAAATAATGTATAAACTATACCCTGGAAATGATGCTGACAGTGTTTATAGTCATTTAGAAAAAACTCAATAATGTTAATAAAACAAAAGGATAGCAAAAGAAATTCATATGGAACAAAGGATTACTTGCTGTTAAATAAAGTTATAGTGGAGAAATGTAAAAAGGGAAAGAATGTAAGTATGGCATGGATTGACTACAGAACAAGCATTTGATAGTATCCCACATTCATGGATAAAAGAGTGCTTAAAAATGTATGACACCCCACAGTGATCGACTACATTACAGTGACCATGAAACAGTGGCAGATCACTTTGCAATTAAGCCATGATGAAGGACAAATTATTATTCCAGGGATAACAATTCAAAGTGAGATATTCCAGGATGACTCTCTGTCACTGCTGCTATTTTGTCTTGCCCTTAACCCATTAAGCTGTCTGTTTAACAGATAGGTCATGGCTGCAGTTTGGCTCCCAGAAAACAGCAAAGTGTTAAGACTTCTCATCTTTTTGTGAATAATTTAAAAATATATAGTTCATCAGATGAGGAACTGAAAGCACAACTGCAAGTAGTCAAAACTTTCTCAGATGATATAAGAATGTCATTTGGTCTTGATAAATGTGCAAAAGCAACCTTTAAAGCAGGAAACCTTCAGCACCAAGAAAATATCAGCTTGGGACAAGAATGTGGTATAAAAAGAACCTGAGCAAGAGGGAGTGTATAAATATTTGGGAAATCATGAAGGATGAACAATAAAACATGAACAAATGCAAGTAAAACTTAGTAAGGGATATTTTAGAAGACTAAAATGAATACTGAAAACAGAGCAGACATCTAAGAACAAAATCCAAGCTATTAACCATTTTGTTCTTCCTATCCTACCTTACAATTTTGGAGAGATTGACTGACCCCAAAAGGTGTTGGATCAGTGGGGCTGGAAAACAAAAAGGATGCTTCATGCTCATCAGATGATTTGTAAAATCAGTGTATGCCAAGACTATATATTCCACACACAAAAAATAAGATTGTTGCTTGAGTAAAATGACCCTAAAGGAAATAGCAGCATACAACAACACACAAAACTTCAGGGATCATAAACAATGTAGAAGAAAAGCAGTATTAGTTCATAAAATCCAAGTTCTTTATTTTAAGTGCTTTCATGGGAATGACTCCCACTTCTTCAGACCATTCAATAAAATGCATTTCAAAGCAATCCATTTATATAAGGAAAGCATAATTTAGTACCAATCAAATCAGAACCACACCTTTTCCCATTCTTAAAGTGATAAACATACCCAGGTATATTTAAGCTAAAACTGCATTCATATAACACCTCAAAAAACATATATAGAAAAAGCATATCTATAAAACACACACACACACACACACACACACATATATATATAAATATATATATATATATATATATATATATATATATATATATATTTAGGATTCTAATGATGAACCATGATATATATATATATTTATATATATATATTTTTTTATCTTAGAACTGTTAAGTTAGATAACCGGTGCAACTAATGACGGTGATGTAAACTGCATGCTATGAAGTAGGCTAAGTGTATAACTAAATTTCTCCCATTATTTATTCAGAGCCCTAGCCTGTGATTATATAGGGTGAATGCTGAAACTCACACTGTGGGATGAAGGAATTCCTCTGAAAGGAATCGTGTGAGGCACTTGTCCTGCGTCGAAGAACTTCACAGACTAAAATCTGCAAACTGTAAACACTCTGCCTAGATTAGTTACAACAGACAAGACAATAATGAAACACGGCTACCAAATGGATATATTAAGTTACCCCAGGGTTGCCCCAGAGAAAATGCCATAATTACTTTTAAATATAAATGTATCACTTTCCTCTGTTCTTATTAATTACCATGGCAACCATTCGTAACAGACAAGCACAAAGTTTACAGCCCCCCCATGCCAAATAGTAAAACAACAAAAAACATACAACAAAATGCAATTTGGTCTCCTAGACATTAATTTTAATATATAAATGTAATATATAAATACTTAATTCTACTGTGGTCTTACCACCGATGAAGTACTGAAAGAAACAACTTCCCAAATGTAACCATTTACTGCCTGTCTAAACAAATTCGATGAATACATAATTTTTTTTATTTTATTTTATTTTTTTAGTTTGTGCTTGTGAAAATCATGAACCTTAGCTCAAGCCTGGGTTACCTGTTGGTTAGGGTAATCACAACCACACCAAGCTAAATTGCCAACCATACCAATCAGTAAACTGCAATGATGAGTAAAGCTGTACCTGCTCTAGTACCAAAAGGTTACATTGACGAGAGACTACACAGTGTCGGTGGAATGCAAACCTTCACCACTTCAATGAAAATGGACAGTCCCATTCCTGTTCTTGGCTTAAATAACCTGCCCCCTCCCAACATCTTGAGGATCAAGCACAAAAAACTCTGTGTGCGTAAAAGACATTTTTCTAATGGGATAAAATTTAGGGGTTTATATTGCAACATCAAACACTTAAAACAGCGAACAATGTTATATCGACACATTTTCAGCGAAAGCTGAAAATGTTGAATCCAAAGAACAGCGATTTTTTTCCTAGGGAAAGAAATCACTGTTCCAACGCCAGCAAAAAAAAAAACACATTACACACTTCCAAACACATACACACATACCCAATCCTAATTATACCCCCCCCAAAAACCAGTAAACAACTAAATACACATATGCACATAACCCAAACATACATTTAATGAAAAACAAAACAGTAAACATTTTAAACCATATGCATTTACCTTAACCCGCACCCTAACCCTAAGGTCAGTAACTCTCGCACATTTACATAAACAGCTCCAAACACATACATACTTTCCTTAACCCTAATTCTACCCCCCAAAACAAAAGTAAACAACTGAAAACACATACACACATAACTCCACCATACATTTAACACAAAATATAAAACAGTAAACACTTTCATACATATGCACTTACCTTAACCCGCACCCTAACCCTAAGGTCAGTAACTGTTGCACAATCACGCTCGGGAGCTATACCGGACAAGGGACCACACTATACTTCAGAACACGGCAAAACAATGAAGCAGTCAAGCAACTTCTTTCCCAGGGAAAGAATTCACTGAACAGCTGCTTCGCTGTTTTGCCTGTTCGCTCTACATGTGTCGACGAAAATGCATTTAACATAATGTGTTTTCGTTGTACTCATAGGAACCTAAAATTTAGTACATGTGGTTTAAATGTGGTGACATAAGTATCAGTTTGAAATACATATTAAAAATTGTATTATTTCACTGAATAGTATTGTAAGAAATTTAAAATAATTTAATGCCCCTTCTGCACTGGCTGCTTAAAGATTTTAAAGAATATTTCTAACTATTTCAAGATTATGATAAAATTGTTAAGCAAAAGCAATGCAGTTCTTAGTATGAATATTTTTACAGATATTCATACTACACCAAGGATGTGGACTATGAAGGACTTTGAAGATGTGTATAAAATAAGTAAGCAAGACTAATTCCATTGAGTACATTTATGCAGGGAAGCCATATTTTGGAACAAATATGCAAAATATAGTAAAACATAAGTCCCTTAAGAAACACAAGGTGAATACACACACACACGCACATACACGCACATACACGCATACACACACACACACACACACACACACACACACACACACACACACACACACATATGCACACACAACAACAACAACACACACACACACAAACACACACACATAAAGGTCTAAGCAAAGTGTGTATACGATTTGAAATTAAAAGGCAATTTAGCTATGATACACAGCCTGTAATTTATGTATTATGGTGGTCCTATACTGTATATTACTTAGATGATACCAGGAGACTTAGAGGGAGCCACAGGAACATGTTGGGGAGTACTCAGCATTTAGGAAATAACTAATAGTACATCTAAAAGATATATAAAGATTTACCTGCTTTATAGACAAAAGATAATCTATACCTCTCTACCATGCCCTCCTGCACTCGCGCATGCAGAAACATACGGACATTGCTTTTAATGTAGACAAGTGGTCCCATATGTACTGAGATGTCTGGAATTATTCAAAGCCCAAAAAGTATTTCAAAATCAGTACCGGTACACACTTTGTTTCAGGAATGTTAAGTAGTACCACATTATAACTATGATACACATGGGCAACATACCTCTCAACTCTCCAGCTTTTCGCAGAATTTCCAGATTTTTGCCTCATACCATTTTTTGGTCTGAACTCATAAAATTTGTGACTTCCTGGCAAAATGTAGGATTTTAGAGTAGTACGTATTATCACACTCAGATTTTGAACAATGAGAAATAGCTGTATGGAAAAGAGCACTTTGTCCTTTTCGAAAATGTGGTTGTGATAATATGTAAGTACCCAGTTTTAAAACATTTCATTTATTAGTGGAGTTATACATACTAGAATTTAAATTAATCACATTTTATATCTCATTGTTTATGTTTACACATAGTGAACATCTAATAAACTGCAGTAATTTCAATCAGAAACAACCAAAATGTTTTGTGTGAGTGCTACAAATAAATATCTGAGACTATCTTTCAAATGTCCTAGTATTCTAGAGACACCTGTAATTTTGATTCAGAATTTTGCTCCATTTGTCCTGAAAGTGGACATTGGTATGAGACGTTTGTAGGTACGAGTATCAGTATTTAAAACTATCCCTAATTTTAGTTTATCTTACCTAACTATTTTTGCTTTGTCCCTAATTTGGGGAGATAGATGTTGAGAGCTATGGCCATTGCTGCTGCTCATTTTCTGATCAGATCACACATTAAAAAAATGAATGTGCAACGGAATACCTTGCAAACTATCAGGAAAGGTTTCTGTTTTCAAAGATCCTTCATGTTCCTATTTTATCCACGACAAAATGAAGATAATGGGTTTTGTACTGACAGCACTGTAATGATGTTGCCACAGCAACAGACTGACAGCTTACTAGCTGCCATTAAGCTGTTCCAATTGCTTAATGATAACAGGGAAGAAAACAACAACTTATAATTAATTTGTCATTTAACGCTGAGCGCAAAGCATAAGATACACGCACACACACACACACACACATATATATATATATATATATATATGTGCGTGTATTATTTATAGTGCTGATTACTGTCATTATGTGATCATAATCTTTTATTGACAGCTTGTAACCTCTGAAACTGTTGCCATGAGAACTTCATAACATTCCTAGCAATGCAACATACAGTAAACGTATTTTTTCATTATTTTTACCTGTGCTGTCATTAAGTGATCACAAGTGCTTAATGCCACATTATACTCTAAACTATCAACTGTTACTTATCAAGTGCTATATGAATGAATATTTAACATATTTTGTTATTTTAATTAACATGTATTTTTTTCAGACTGTCTGTTTGGCTAAATGGAATTTTTGCTTATGTCAGTTATTTTAGGAGTTTTTTTAGAGCGCAAAAAAATGCATATAATCTATAAACGCATATTTTCTGGGGTTTGGGAAGAGGCTGCACTTGCAAGGGAATGAAATACATTCTGGAAGTTGTAATACAACCCCATCCAAAAAAAAAGATCTGTCTGATCTCCTGTTAAATGCATATTGCATGAAACGATCTAGCAAACTAACTGTGTATCACTCTTCTGTATGGAATGTAGACTTGTCATGTTTCCGGAAATAATGTAATAATTATATCTAAAACATACATTGACGTGAATATGAGCATATATTTAGGAGTATGAAGTCATTTTATAAGAGAATGGTATTCCCCTTCTGTCCTGCTCAAAATAAAGAATGCATCATCAAATATTATTATAATAATCTGATATCATTGTGAAGTGATAAAAGTATAATCACTAAACGTACTGTTTATCTGCTTCTGGGTCAGTGTAAGAATGCTTGCTAAGTGCCATATCAAGAATAACCATTTTCTAATCCTAGTACAATAACTGTACATCAATGTTATTTTTGATCTGTGATGCCAACAGACCATACTTTCATCAGCAACAGCTATGGAAGTTCTAATGTAATATCAGTTTCATATAAAATGCATGTTATGAAAACACACATCAACAGCAACATCAGTGCATTGTATATTCTGATTTCTATTGGTATATTTTGTATAAGTGGCGGAGGAAAATAAACTAAATGTTCATCTGCAGCATGCATTTTCACTTTTGCTTCAGTATGGATCTTTTTTATTAGAGTAATTATTTCACTCAAGAAATATAGCTCTGACATGTTTGCTGTACTTGTGGGGTGAATGATTTCTGGTGAATGTGAAGGTGATGCAAAGAGACTTATCTGAGTTCTCAATGCATGTCACAAATGTAGGCAAGAGCAGATAGTAAAAAGAATGCTTCCTACTACACAAATGATGCCTAGGTACAAATAAAAGATGACTGGCATCAGTGATTGACTAAAATAATGGTTATATTTTCTATGGGGATCCATTTAATGTCAAACTGTAAGAAGATACTTGTCAGACCTACTTGCTTTGCAAAGGATGGTCTGCACTTGTTCAAAGTCACTGTCCCAATAATGCCTTCTTAAGCACAGTTCAGTTAATGAAAATTGAAAAATAATAAAGATGTCAATATCAAAACAGGATCAAATTACAGTGACTTTGCTGAATGTCATAAGCCTGACCTTGAAACATTCCTGTATCTGGAAAACCTTTCTATTCATGTAATCACTCAAACATGGTTTAAATGCACAGAAAGCACTCCCTTCATGCATGGGTTTAGTGCCTACTAAGCTTTAGACCCAATGACAACTGTGGTGGTGTGTCCAAAGATATTAGAGGCCATATCATGTCTAGACAGATTCTCAGTGACCTATAAATGGAACGTATCAAACCCTACGTCACACTAAACACAATCAACTATCAGTTTATTGCTGTTCATCATACCTTTCATGACCCAGGAAGTTCATGTCAGGTTCCTAGATGCCATGGATAAACTCCCCATAAATAAAGGACTCCATCAGTCTGCGGAGAATTTAACCCCCCATCAATTGACTGAAGTGCCTAATAAATAAAACTCGATGAGTGATGCTGTTACTGCCACAACTAGAGGGCAAGTCAATCTTAATGTAGTGTCATCGTGTGCAACTCCCTCTGAGATTAAGTCACACCATAAGCTAGTAAACTTTTCCCTCAAAATATCTAAACTCCATGAAAAATATAAATCAGAACTCAAAGAATTCAAGTTCACAAACCTTACATTCTGTGGTGAAGTTTTGAAATTTACTTATAACAACATCACCCCAGATATCATCTTTATAGATAGATTCACAGATGAGTTTTATACCCACATAAATATATCTACAGAACTGACAGTACCATTTCTATCTGACTACAATGGGAAATGCAAAAGAAACCCTCCCTGGTGATTCACTAACAAATAAAATCAACAGTAAAATGAAGAAGCCCATTTGAGGTAAAAACAGATCTAAAGAGTCACACGTTAAGAAAAATATTAGGACTACGACAAAGAATTTAAAAAAAGGCTGTTAGAACTACCAAGGGAACCCAAGACTATATTTAAAGCCAAGGACAATTACAAACTAGAGATCTAAGAAACAATATTCAATATTGTGCAGAACTCCTATTAAAACGCAAAACCCACTCAGACCTACTGGACACTGACAATATCCTAGCAAATGAATTTAGTGCAAATTTCACTCCAGAGATGACTATCCAAGTTGCTGTGTTTCAGCTATCTCTCAACTCCCTCGTCCATTATCACTAAAGGACATTTACTGAAAGTGCTGTCCAAGGCTAAGAACACTTCCTTCATGGGACCTGATAACATACTGAGATATTTGTTAAAGAGCACAAAGCCACATGCCTTGGAGGAACCTCTTCATTAACTATTTAACCTAAGACTGGTATTAGGTTTAGCCCCAAAAGTAGGAGATACAACATTGCTGATGCCACTCCATAAAGGTGGCCCTTTGACAACCCTGGAAACAGTAAGCCCATCAGCCTGATGAGTCTCATTTGTTAAGCCATGAAACACATTTTTACGGACTTAACACAGACATTAAAAGTCTCATCAGGCTAGATTTACAAAAAATGTGTTTTTGTAAAAGGTAGATCCCGTTTAATAACCCTAGTAAACTTTTTTGAAATGGTAATACAATCTGTGGCAGTGGTCACATTGTACACACACCTTAACTTGATTTGGTCAAGGCATTTGACACCATCACCCATGCTAGCGCAATTAATAAGGTAAATGCTTCAGAAGCAGAATACTGTGTGGTAAAGAGGATAACAAATTGGGTAAAAGACAGAACTCACCTGGTACAGGTGGCAGGATAGGCATCAGAGAAAATAACGTGACTAGGAGTGTCCCACAGGTATTAGTGCTGAGACAGAGTTTGTGCAGTATTTACTAATCTGACCTACAGACTAAAAAACAAGACCTATGTCTAACTGCATTTGTGGATGACCTCAAACTGGGGGGTGATTGTCAAATACCCCTCTGGCAGAGAAGTCCTACAGCAGAAACTACCACATATAAATGAGTGGTTTATTGAAAATTGACAAGTTAAAATACTAAAAAATGAAGCATTCTCAGATTTGGCAGACAAACTATGCCCACAGCATATAACATTGATTATATCCACTTCAAAATGAAAATGTAGTTACCGCCTTGTGAGCCTGGGTTGATAATTCCCTCTCTTTTGATTGCTATGCAAAAGTTATCAGGAAATCCTTCAAAATGGTGTTTAAAATATCACAATAAATACAATCAGACTTTTCAAATCCACCCAAGCAGTACAGTCTGCAAACCCTACTACAACAGCAAAATCTAAAACATATAAAAACTATATATCATTTTTAGATGACTGCTCTTGAAAAAGAAAGACACTATTTTACTTGACACGATCTTTTCTCTACAAAATATTACCTAGTTAGAAGTGATACAATCTTCAAGAGAGAATCTTTGCAGCAATGAAAGGATTTATTTAGCTTTATTCTAAAAGTGGACACCTCCACATTTTTCTGAGATGAAGAGTATAAGATTGTCAGAGTTAAGGGATTAAAATTCTAGGAACAAGTGATAGCCTTAGAAGTCATATTTAAATTTAAACATGTTAGAACAAAACTTGAAACATGTTAACTGTTAATTTTCAAAGGTTTCTGAAAGATTGCATTTTTCCCCCCAAAATGTTACCGTAGTTTCTTAAACATGACTGAAAAGGCGAACATTTATTATCATTATGGTCAGCTTACTAACACACATTTGTTTCTTTGCAGTTAACATAATGGAGAGATACAAAGACATTTTACAATCATTTGGGGGGAAAAGGAAGAAATTCTAAACTTTTAAACCAATTCTGACAGACTGTGTATTTTCTTCTTAATACATAAACACAGTAAATCCTTTCATTAGGTGTTATTTGTTTGACAGTTTATAGACAGTGGTTGGTATTCATGTAATTATGTGAATGAGTAATGGTTTCTGTGCAAAGCGCAATTCATAGAAGCCACTTACACTAACATGCAATGGCCACAAATAAGCATAAGCAAATTAATTCATAATGAGATACAAATGAGAAATTATGTAGAAAGGCATATGCTAATGAGACCTTCTCCCACCTATTTTCGACTCATAGTCAAAGTTTGTGGCTTCCTGCATTGTCCGCAAATTCATTACTATCCACAATGATGCTGTCACTTGCTGTTAGACCTAGCGATTCCCAGTATGAGCTGCTTGTCCTGGCCAAACCAAAACTGCTTGTACTCACTGGTGTTCACTAGCAAGATGGTACAGAGAAAGGAAGAGAATCATCAAATATACTTTCAGCAATCAGGATATATTTGATAGGTTCAGAGTTCAGAAGGTTATTGTAAAGGTCTTGGTGAGTATGTGTGGCCTCCACATGGAAGCTGAGGGGATGTGTGGCCTTCCCATCCTTGAGGATACAAAGGTATGTATGCCCCTCACTATATCTGCCATAGGAAGCTTCCAGAGATAGACTGCAGAGACATTGGATATCTCACAGATTTTTGCCTAGAGTATACCTTGGCAGTTACTGGATGTATTCTTGGCACATGTGGATCAGTGCATCTATTTTCTGATGCATCATAAGGACAGAGCCAGGACTATGCATGCCTTTTATGTGGTGGTACATTTCCCTGGAGATACTGGGTGTGATAGCTTGCACTCATGTTGTAATTAGGGTCTTATCTGTTCCACAGGGGGAGCTCTACCACAATAGAAAAGGCTATCATTCCATCAATTGCTTGTTAGTATGTGATGCATCAGGTTGCAATGATTCCCATATCTGGCACATTCACTAACTCTGTTTCCTGCATGGTAATATCCCCAATGGTTATCTTATTGGTAAGTGGGAAAAAAAAAAAAATATATATATATATATATATATATATATATATATGTTGTCTTTCAGCTTTTCCTGGTTAGGGGTCACCACAATGGAACTCCGGTCCACTAATGATTGGCAGTAGATTTTCACGAACACTGAGGTGCCAGCTCAAAGTTCAACCTTCAACGAAGGCACTCCCATTTACGCATGCCTTTTGAATGCCCACCCAACCATGGGGAGGACATGCAGACTCCACACAGAAGGCACTCTAGCTGAGAATCGAACTGGAGAACCTCTTGCTGTGAGGCAACAACGCTACTGCTGCACCACCACGGATTTATATATATATATATATATATATATATATATATATATATATATATATATATTTTTTTTTTATTTATTCTGTTTAAGTATTGATTCATGGCAAAATCGATTGCTGAATACTAAACCACTTTTTCTTTGTTTTGTTTCCCCCCTTTCTCACTTGTTTTTGTTTCACTTTCCTTTCAGGTGATGCTGGATATACACTGAAGTCATGGTTCATGTCCCCAGTGAGAAATCCAAATGAACCTGCTGAAAATAATTGCAACACAGTCCTATCCCAGACCCACATTGTCATCATGAGGGTCTTTGGCTTCTTCAAGTGTCATTTTTGGTGACTGGATGAGTCTAGACGTGCACTCAGCTACTGTGTGCAAGATGTTTCTGCACAACATGATCTTGTACTGGTCTCATTATGAAGTGGCCCATGTTGTCACTGCAGTTTCCAGTTCCAGTCTTACTATCAGCAATGGTCAGCCCATGTGGCAGGCTTGTTCATGTCATATAGCTGTACTGGTAAAGAGGTGGCTTCTAGTACAGATATGAACCATGTTATTCAGATTTGTGTTTCCTTTCATCTAAAAAACACATAAAGTATAACTGATGCATGTGGTGATTTCTGTGTGCTATGCTGTGTGGTGCAAGGTCTGCTGTCACTGTTCATCAGACATTCCTTCTCATCTTTAAGCAATGCATAATAGTGAAGTGGTGTACCTAATTATGCACAGACTGAACATCCTAAAATGGAACAATTAGTAAAAAGTGTTAATTTAATATTTAACATGAGTTCATAACTTGCATTTGAAAGAAAATTATCCTATTGTTTGTTATATAATGCAATGTTTCCTGAGTTTTCATCTATGTTGTCTGTTAAGGTAGTGCATATCAGATTATTTTTTTTTATCAAACACAATTATTTTATAGCCTCAGAGTCAAACACATCATCAGTCATGCAGTGGTGAGAGTGAAGTGGTAGCAGTGTTTGTTTACATGGCAGGATACTCATTTTCATCTTTAAGTTTCTTATTAATGTTTCCCTAAATACTTGTGTATAGCTACCTTTTGGTGTACGTAATTGCCGGCTGTAACAATGATCATGCATTGAGCACTAATGGTTTTAATTGCTGCAGTCTTATGTCATGAAATACAGCTTTCTTTTTACAGTTTCATGAGGTTTTAGGTGAAACTGTTGGAGGAATGAAATGCATATGTTTGAAGAGTGTTCTAAGTCTCCAAACACTCACCCTTTTCTTTGTTTTACTTTATTAAATACTTTATTTCCCTTTGAGTTAAACATTGGCATGTATGTGCGTGAAAGCCAAATTGTAAGTAACAGAAATGTCACACTTCAATCACAGTAGGTCAAGGTCAAATGTGTGAGACACATCTGCTAAAGATATAAAAAGAAGCAGATAAAGATGAAATACCATGTTCAGGATCATGAACTTTATTAAAAACTTTATGGAAATAGCAAAGATGGATGAGCACTTTCACATTGCAATATAATATAAAAAGGTAATTTAAACAGACCGAAAATATCAGGGGGGGGGGTGACCTTGCCAACAATCCTGAATTAGCTGATGTTCCTTCAGATTCAGACTCCAGGACTTAATGTGAGTGTCCTGCTTAAACCTGCCCAAAAAGGGTGTATACTGTTTAGGAGATGATGATTGGATACTTAAGCCATATTGATTGGCTTATTGAAGGAAGAATCTTGCATTACTTTTATGGAGAGGGGCGTAGGGTTATTTGGAATCTATGACTGCCTGCTGTACTATTCAGTTATTGAATGGATTAGTTATCTGAATAGCCTTACCCACTAAAAGTGTGGATCATTTGAGAGATTTTTATTGGCTGGAGGTTAACTTTTAAATGAATTAACTAATTTTATATTTTATGGATCTGAAGAATGGTTGATCACAGTGCAAAAGCACTCATTCGTTTTATTTTGTTTTTATTAAAGTTTATGATCCTGACTGCTGTAGTTGGTCTTTGTTTGGTTCTTTTTATAACTTATAGTATTGGAGACCAACTTTCAGCAGCTGTTGTTATTTTTCTTCTTTTCTTATCTCCTAAAGATACACTAAGTGATGGCATAAGTGATTTTGGAGAGGAGTTGTCGTAGAGAAGCATGTTGAGTTGGTATCTTGTTATGACCTACATGGTGCAGGTGATCCTGCAGGCACTGATCTGCTAGGTATTTATGACTGTTGACATGGCCTGCATGAAATTTGTTGAGCTTGTCCCCCCTTCTAATTACAATACTTTCTTGCAAAGCACTTATAGTCTCAGGCTATCAACCCCTACATTTCTGGACATTCCCCTGTCCTCTTCCCCTTCCAAGACTGACTTCTATTTGAGTCTGGTAAATCCTGACTAGTGTATGAATGGAGACAGCCATGGATGCTTGGTGTGTGAAAATACTATGCATTGGTGTAATCATGGTGTTATCTCTACTCTGTGCTATTTCTATGTAGTGCTGGAAATCTTCATGCATACCCAGGAGGACTCTGATCATTTCCAGCTGACTCTCTGTGGTGGTGCTCTGAGCCCTAAGAATGTTACAGCACATTGGTGTGTTTCTTGGAGTAGCTGTGACAAATTTGTCTGCTTGGAACACTTTGTAAAGGTATCACTGTTGACACTGCTACTTTAATTTCTGTCATCATCCTGAAAGTGTTCATCTAGGTTTATTGCTACTGGTTTAGAGGTGCATGGGTTGCCTTCCTGTACAAGCATGAGTGTAATTTCATCATGTACTTGACTTTGTGAAACACTGCCACTTCCTGTACAGCTGCTAGCATGTTGTGGAATGTGAGAACCTGCCATTAAGCATGGTGACAGTGTGCTTCTTTCCTCAGTCTGCCTTATAAAAATAACCATCTTATCATCATCATCATCATCATCATCTATAACAGCCATTCTGCTGCTAATATCCTCCAAATATATCAGTATAGTGGAACTGTTTCTTCCTGCTGCTGGTCCTGTAAAAAATAATTGAAAACTTTACCAATAAATAAGTAGCATATACTACTGTTTGCTTAGTAAGGAGGTGTTGCGGACACTTTTCATGCACACTGCCTTCATTGTCATTCATGGAGGGAGGGCTCACCGGTTAATATTAATTGTCATGTGATCATTCCATGTTTTAAAACCAACCTTCTTGAACAGATCTGTTGCTGCTGCAGATGTTGGTAATAGTCAGTGCCCACACCATCTCTGATTCTTCCAGTCTAATCATCTACTGTGTCACAAATATCCCCATTTGGTGTTAAAGGGATAAGTGCTGAAGTTCCCCTCCCAGTACAGGTAAGGACAACTACATTTTGCATCAGCTTGGCTGTAGCATACTGCATCATATCATTTGCCCTGCTCTTGCACTGAATTATTGTGTGGTTCCTTCCACCAACTGTACTTATAGGAATAACAACAAATCAGCACTGAGACTGCACAGTTGCATTATAGCTTGTTGAATAGCTCCTCCATCTTGGATTGGTTGATTAGCATACAATTCAGCTGCTTATGCTGTAATTAGCATACCACAGTATTTACTGTGTTTGTGCAGCTCTGCATACCATGTTGAGATGCTTACTGAATCTAAAATGGCGTGGTGCAATGTGCACCTTGCACCATGAATCACATGGTCTTAGTGGATTGTGTAGGCTTTTTGAACCTGCCCCTCTGTTTTCTGTCTTTAACTGATCTGTTACTATATATAACTTCAAGAGTGGATATACACAATGAAAATAGAATGGCTATAGTGGTTTCAGTACTAAATATATATATATATATATATATATATATATATATATATATATATATATATATATATATATATGTATATATTAGTGATTTAGGTACTATATATATATATATATATATATATATATATATATATATATATATATATATACATATATTAGTGATTTTGATGCTATATATATATATATATGTGTGTGTGTGTGTGTGTATTTGTATATCAGTCAGAAATTACTAACCTATTACCATTTATGTAAAAGCATATGTCACTGCAAATATAAATGTCACAAGACTTAATAGCAATGCACTCATTGTTCCAATGTACGAATCAGCATTTCCCATATATTTTGTTTTAGTTTAATAAAGATTTAATAAAAATTAAATTCACTGATAATAAAAGAATTGAGTAATGTGGAACATTATGTGTGAATTTACTGTGTGCGATAATAAAAGAATTGAGCAATGTGGAACATTATGTGTGAATTTGCTGTGTGCGATAATAAAAGAATTGAGTAATGTGGAACATTATGTGTGAATTTGCTGTGTGCGATAATAAAAGAATTGAGTAATGCGGAACATTATGTGTTAATTTGCTGTGTGCGATAATAAAAGAATTGAGTAATGTGGAACATTATGTGTGAATTTGCTGTGTGCGATAATAAAAAAATTGAGTAATGTGGAACATTATGTGTGAATTTGCTGTGTGCGATAATAAAAGAATTGA
The DNA here is from genome assembly GCF_019279795.1 of Protopterus annectens. NCBI lineage: Eukaryota > Metazoa > Chordata > Ceratodontiformes > Protopteridae > Protopterus > Protopterus annectens. The sequence goes on from NC_056731.1 coordinate 136,380,933, forward strand.
GTAATGTGGAACATTATGTGTGAATTTGCTGTGTGCGATAATAAAAGAATTGAGTAATGTGGAACATTATATGTGAATTTGCTGTGTGCGATAATAAAAGAATTGAGTAATGTGGAACATTATGTGTGAATTTGCTGTGTGTGATAATAAAAGAATTGAGTAATGTGGAACATTATGTGTTAATTTGCTGTGTGCGATAATAAAAGAATTGAGTAATGTGGAACATTATGCGTGAATTTGTTGTGTGCGATAATAAAAGAATTGAGTAATGTGGAACATTATGTGTGAATTTGCTGTGTGCGATAATAAAAGAATTGAGTAATGTGGAACATTATGTGTGAATTTGCTGTGTGCGATAATAAAAGAATTGAGTAATGTGGAACATTATTTGTTAATTTGCTGTGTGCGATAATAAAAGAATTGAGTAATGTGGAACATTATGTGTGAATTTGCTGTGTGCGATAATAAAAGAATTGAGTAATGTGGAACATTATTTGTTAATTTGCTGTGTGCGATAATAAAAGAATTGCGTAATGTGGAACATTATTTGTTAATTTGCTGTGTGCATTCCTTCTTTGTCTGCCATCTTCTTTTTCTTCTTTATTTCTTTTCTCTCCTATTTCTGTTAATTTCTTTACAGGTTCAAAATCATCCGGCACAGCCTAGCCACATACCTCTCAGATAGGGAACTTTCAACTTCTGACCATCCAGGATTGTCCTTACAGGATTGGTGCAGTTGCACCAGTCCTGCGGGCACCCTGTCATGTGACAACCTGGAAAGCCTTGCTGAACTTGAGCTTAATGACTTGGTTGAGTATTTGGTGAAGCAGGTCATGGAGAGATGCTTTCAGCCAACCGAGGATTCTCTTCAGTGGGTACAGGACTCAATGCCCTAGTCAGATCTGAGCACCACACCACCACAGGACCCTTCAACTTTGGGGTCCTCCACTGCAACACCAACATGCAGTGGGTATATTTGAGATCTTGTGAATCAGGGACAGTTGTTGGACTGGACTCCCGTTCACACCCTTCCTTCTCCTATCCTCTCTCCTACACCTTCTTACCTACTTATCCCTTCTACACTAAACTTTTTTATAAAAAAAATGAAAAAATAAGTGGGTCTATACCCCACCAAAAATAGTTGCCCCTCACCCACCTCCTGCAGTGCAGCCCCTTGATGTATTTCTTTTGCATTCTCTTTTTGTGATGTCTTCCCTTTTTCAGTCTTTCCTATGTCCCTCTTTCCATTCTTTTAAGAAATTAATCTGGGTGTCCAAATAAGGATATCCCCGTATAAAACATTTTATACTCCTTTATTTTACTTTAGCCCTCTTGATCTTTTCCTTTTGCATTCTCCTCTTTACTATATCTTCCCTTTTTCAGTCTTTCCATTAATTTAACAAATGAAAATGGTTATCCAAATAAGGATACCCCTTTATTTATTTTAGTGTTAGCAATTAAAGCTGTGCTGTCCACCCCTCTTACAAGTGTGCCTGCTCATGGCCACATTCTTCTGCAATATCCTTGTATGCATGAAATCATACGAAACCTGAGGCTTTCAAATAGTCCTTCACATATACTTAACAATTAACTTCAGCTAGATTATGATTTTGCTGTAAGTAGGCAAGTTTATCAGAACACCTTTGCATTTGTTTTTCCCGTGTGAATAACCTGCACTTACTGTTTTTACATGTGGGCATGCAAACTTCATGGATAACCATTAAGCATGTATAAAAATGGAACTTCGAATACCATCCAGCTACTTGTAAACTGCATTCTAATGACCATATTTGATTTAATCATTTCCCATAGTAGGATACCTGCTCAGTTATGATGGCTTATGTGATTATAAATTTTGATCATTTTGATTCTTGCAATCCTTGTTTGCTGATATAAAATATTAAAGCAGTGAGTGAGTCATATCATCTTTATATTCTATGATCAGATGACAAGAATTAAAAAGCACAAAAATCACCATTACTACTTATCTTAATATTATAGAAATATGATATTTAATGGAAAGCAAATTTAACCCAGATCATATTATACTTATATACCCTTTTTTTTGATAACACTATGAAATTAAAATATTTGCAAAACTGTTTTGCTATGAAATGTAGAGTTCCACTTTGCAGATGAACTGAAACTTTGAAAGGTAATGTCCAAAATAAAGAAGAGTGAATTCATTATCTTTGTGTTTCTTTCTTTGGGGGGGGGTAGGAGTGGGAGTCGGGGTGCAATACACTCACCAAATTTATATATACCAACTCTAGTCACATCAACTCAAAGAAGGGAGAACTCTTCCAAAATAAATGATTCATTGGTGGTGCACACTTAGAAATCGCACCAGCAATGTTTTCCTTTGGGCAACAGTGATCAATGGGTTGTCAGGGTTTTTTTTTCCTTCAGGCTACTGATGCTCAATGAATTTCACATTTACCCCCCTGTAGAACAGCCTTGCAAAAGAACTAAAAAGAAATATGAAAAATAAAAAATATGTCTTTTCATGATTCTTAAGTTAACATCAAATTGACCTAAACTACAAACCTTTGCTCAGTTGCTATCAGTTATTAACTGCAGGATGCTTTCTTATATATACATTTGCCTAACTGTAGACTATCAGTTGAAATAGAAAAAAAAAACTGAGATTATTCATTGAAATAAATTGATCTGTTCAAGGAACTTAATACTAGTAACTGCCTTTGCTCCTTCCCAACAGAGCTTCTTCATACTGGTATTAGAACAGATGGAGAAGCTCTATTATGTAATGCTAATATCATGACCAAAAAAAAAAAAAATACCTGTAAAATACTTTCACAAGTAAAATTCTAAGCAGTGAAGAAAATTTACTTGACAAAAAAAGAACTTTCACATGAAAAACTTAACTGATAAAATAGTTTTCACATTTCAAAAAACTAAAGTGTATTGCAGTTTTAGCTGTACTTATATTAATCTGAAAAAAGCCCCCATTGCAAATAATGACAGTGGTTACTAGTGCATAGTCTCTTCAATAAAGAATATTAAATAAATAAACAAAGTACAAAGGAGCAAAACAATGAAGGGGTATAAAATACCAAGTCCCATAAACAAAGTCACTCATGAAATTAATATATTCCAACACTCTCGAGTAGTAAAAAAGAAGGAAATTTAATTGCAATGCAGGTTAGCGCTTCGCTGGTTAGCTTCTTCAGACCTGCACTGCAATTAAATTTCCTTCTTTTTTACTACTCGAGAGTGTTGGAATAAATTAATTTCACAAGTGACTTCGTTTATGGACTTAATTTTTATGCCAACAACGGAGCATTAACTCCGAGCGGAAGGTTCTGTTATTTTAATAAAGAATATTGACTGAATAAGCTTTGCTGTGTATGTGTATGTGTATATCTGTGTCAGTGTGTGTGTGTGTGTGTGTGTGTGTGTGTGTGTGTGTGTGTGTGTGTCTGAAACACATATCTTATTACTTCAAGAGCAGAATTACAAGTCAGTACTTCTCAAAACAGGCAGTTTTCTATAAATGCATAGTCTATACACAGTTGTATTACAAAATGTACCACACTGTAAACAAGTCTGTTATTCATTTTAACTGGACTGTTTATCAGTCCTTTTTAGTACTTGTAGAGCAGTAACCTTTGTGTAGGTATTATGAAATGCATTAGTATTTAATAAAGATGCTGATTTTTCCCTCTTAATATATAGGTTCATATAGGTTCATAGGGGATACCTAGGCTAACAGCTTAAGGACCATTACAAGGCAAACCAATAAAACCTGATTTTATCTAATATATGGGCCCTAGCACCAAGATGATGGCATGGGTTTGTGCCTGTGCATTGAGTATCTTTAACTCAAAACACAGCAGCACGCTATTAACTGATAGAATACACAAACAACAAAAAATGATGGCAGCACAAGGAAATAAAGTTCCAGATTTAATCCACAAACTCAAGACAATTCTCCAAGTAATACAATGGAGACTTCTTCAGACTAATGGCTTCAGCATAAACAAAAACATTTAAATACTAAAATAACAGTCAGTTAAAATAATTGACAATTAACAATTAAAAGTTTGATTAGCTATTTTAAAACAACAGTCAACACATAACAACACATGCCTCTAAATACATTCCCTAATGTTTCAGTCCCTTCCTTTTTAAATACATTATGAATTCTTCTATGTTATTAAGTCCTGGGGGAAAACATGCATTTTCTACATTTATAGTTTTAACATTTGGATGCACTGAATCTAATACTAAGCACTTAAAGTTGATTTTACATTTGTTTTCAACATACTGCTTACCCATAGCATTCTTTACATACATATTAATAAATAAACAATATTTTCATGTAAATCTGCCTGGGACTTGCTGTCAGTATATAAATATTGGCAGTAATTACAATTAAAACACTTTACCATTCCTTTCCTTTCTTCCACAACCTTATTTTTGTTTAACTTCCTTTGAAAAAAGTCTTTAAAATTTTTTGCTCTTTTTGCACAAATTTGGGTTCATCTCCTAATTTCTCTATAATTTCTCTATTTCCTTTAAGAATTCCCCAATTTCTTCTAACTATACTTTTAATGGTTTTGGAGTCTGTACTGTTTTGTAATGCTAGAGCTGTAGTATAGTCTACAGAAGTCTTCTCCTTTGGTTTAACTATAGTTGTATTGTTCCTTTTAATAATTTCTTCTGCCATCACCTTATCTACAATTTCTTGTGGGTACCCTCTAGTTAGCATTCTTTTGCAAAAGATATCAGAATCAATATGAAAAATTTCATCATCTTTCGTCAAATTACTAATCTTATTTATTTGGCCTTTTACAATGTTAAACTTAGTATTTTTAGGATGTAAACTTGAATAATGTAAATACATATTATTTTGAAACTCTTTTTTATGAATCTTAGAAACTAATTTACCATCAGTTTTATAAATCATTAAATCTAAAAATTGATTTTTTTCTGTACTGAAATTATGCGTGAACTTAATATAAGAACAATTATTGATATATTTTAAAAATTCATTTAATTCATCACTAGTGCCATCCCATATTATCAGAACATTGTCAATAAATCTCAGCATTTTGACTATATTTTTTACAAAAACACTTTCAAAAATATTGGCTGACTCCCATCCTTGCGTAAAAATGTTAGCATAACTAGGAGCTAAGGCAGCACCCATAGCAACACCATTTGTTTGCACAAATAATTGATCATAAAATTCTAAGTAATTGTGGCTCAAGACCAAATCTATCATTTCCATTAGTAGTCTCACTGTGTTGGAAGAGAATTCTCTTGATTTTAGTAATTCCATTCTAACCATCTCCATTCCTTCCTTGTTTGGTATCATAGTATATAAAGAATTAATATCTAAAGTTAATAATATATAGGAGACAGAGACCTTGATATTGCTCAATTTATTGATACAATCATAGCTGTCTTTTATGTATGTGATGCTCTTAGGTACAACTTTTTGCAGATGTTTATCAACTACAAAAGACATTCCCTCTGTTTTACTATTTCTGCTAACTACTATCGGCCTTAAAGGAGGACAACCAATATTTTTGTGGATTTTAGGTAATCCAAAAATCCTACTTATTTTGGGATTATTATTAGTTATATTTCTTTTCATTTTCTCGTCTATTCTCCCAGCATAGAACCACTCATCTATACATGATTCTATTTGTAAAAATCCCTTCTTTATTTCTGTTAAATTGACTGGTTTATAAAAATTGGAGTCAGATAACATTCCTTTCATTTTTCTCTCATATTCATCTCTATCCAACAAAACCATCGAACCTCCTTTGTCAGCTTTAAAAATAAGTATATTTTCATTTTTAACTAAAGCATCAAAACATTCTTTCTCTTTTTAGTTAGATTATAATATCTAAAGTTAGTATAATTTTCTAACATTTCTAGCATCTGCATTTCACATACATTGAGAAACATTTCCAGTTCTTTAGATAAAGGTGGATTATAACAGCTAGGTTTGTGAATTTCACATTTATTTCATTTTTGGGTTCCCAATATTAATTTGAGGTTTAATTTCCTCACATAATCTCTTAACTCATTTATCATAACTAGTTTATTGGCCCTTTGTGCTGGGGCAAAATTCCACCCCTTACTTAGCACACAGCAGTCATCGTAAGAAATATTCTTACTACATAAGTTAATAATTTTGAAGTTCACACTATTTACGTCTTCCATTGTCTTTGTTGGTTGTTCCAGTTCTTTCTTGGACCTTTCCTGCCAACCCAGTTTTTTGTGACTGTTATTGTTTATTATAATTAGTTTTCTCTTTGTAACCATCTGCTGTCACTTGGGCCTATGGTCTTTTTGGATTATCTATTCTTTGATATACCTCTATAATTTGTTTATTTCCATCTCTCACAGTTCCTTTTGAATGTACCTCCTCGCTGGTTGTTTTAGTTTTATTGGCATCCTTAACTTTAGGCCTAACTGCTGGTTCGTTGGTATGTTGTCTGATTTCCCCTGTAGTATTAAAATGAACGTCAGCCACAACAACTTGCATATTATTCTTGCTACCTAGTCTTTCCGACCTTCTTACAGTGTTAACTTCTTCTTCAAAGATAACAGCATTAGCATTAGGATCTTTATGCATAGTATTGCTAACATTAGCTTGCAATTGTAACCCATATGCTGTGGCAATGCCATTAGCATATTAATTTCTGTCTCTATAAAACATTTTTGTTTTCTTTGACACAGCTCCTCGTTTAATTTGAGTAAATTTTCTTGAATAAGGACCATTTTACTATTGAAATTGTCCCTGGAGGTATTTTCTTTAAGTATAGCATAGTTAATTTTAACTTTAGTGGTAATATCTTCTATTTTACTGATATTGGTTTCACGCAACAGTTCCATATATTGTAGTCCTGCCTTCTGGTTGATATCAAGCCATTTATCAGTGAATTCTTTAGGTAGATTTTTGATTCTCAGTCCTCTGGGGACTTGCTTTACTTTTAAACAGTTTTCGAAGAATAAGTTGTCCCATTGAAGAAGTTTTAAGGACAACAAATCCTTTTCTAAAACGTTAAACCTCTCTTGCATATTATATACATAGTTAATACTTGGTTACGGTAAAACATTACCTTCAAGAGAAAACGAGTTAACAGGCGGAGCTAAACACCCCTTCAATAAATCTTCATTATTGCTGACATTTAAACCAGTTCTCCTTTGGTTTTTATTAATAGAATTCACAGTACCTTCTTCGTTCACAATGAACGAACCGCTCGGAGTATCGTTCAGCACACAGCCAGCGGAGACGGCTGTAAAACTGGTGCCTGAAGCAGAACTTCTTTCCATTACTGCCATGCTGCAACAAAAACTCAAAAGAACTCAAAACACAGCAGCACGCTATTAACTGATAGAATACCCAAAGAACAAAAAACGATGGCAGCATGAGGAAATAAAGTTCCAGATTTAATCCACAAACTCAAGACAATTCTCCAAGTAAAAATCCAAGCCAAAAGTAAGTGCTTTCGTCTCCTACAATGGAGACTTTTTCAGACTAATGGCTTCAGCATAAACAAACACATTTAAAGACTAAAATAACAGTCAATAAAATAATTGACAATTAACAATTAAAAGCTTGATTAGCTATTTTAAAACAACAGTCAACACATAACAACACATGCCTCTAAATACATTCCCTAATGTTTCAGTGCATCCAAATGTTAAAACTATAAATGTAGAAGAAGAATTAGGGTGGTTGGAATACTGCTGTCAGGTTAGGCTAAATGCATGTTTTCCCCCAGGACTTAATAACAGAGAAGATTTTATAATGTATTTAAAAAGGAAGGGATTGAAACATTAGGGAATGTATTTAGAGGCATGTGTTCTTATGCGTTGACTGTTGTTTTAAAATAGCTAATCAAGCTTTTAATTGTTAATTGTCAATTATTTTAATTGACTGTTATTTTAGTATTTAAATGTGTTTATTTATGCTGAAGCCATTAGTCTGAAGAAGTCTCCATTGTAGGAGACGAAAACGCTTACTTTTGGCTTGGATTTTTACTTGGAGAATTGTCTTGAGTTTGTGGATTAAATCTGAAACTTTATTTCCTTTTGCTGCCATCATTTTTTGTTGTTTAGATAGGGATTTTAGTCTATCTGCTTTTTTCATGCTGTTTATACCTTATATTTTCTTTGTGAGGAACCTCTGACATCACTCCAGCTGCTATATGTGCCTAGTCAAGTACATGCCAATGGTGCATTGTACTCGATTATTGGTCTAATGATGGCTGAGTACAGCGGAACTATAATTTCCTTGTATCTGAATGCCATGCATTTACTTATAAGTTGTGTCACATAAAAGGATTTCCTCACCACTGTGGACACATGGTGGTCAAAGTTCAGGCTACTGTCTATCTGTGTAGCTAGATCTCTCACCTCTGAGTCCACTCTACAGGGCGTGCTTTTGATTTTGTAATTTGCAGGGGCATTTGACTTCCCAAAGGGTATGATAATGCATTTTTTGCATTTAGTTTTAGGCCATGCTTCTGGAACCAATCATTTGTCTGATCTAGACTCTTCTGGAGGATATCTGTGTCAATGGGTGATTTAATGATTGGCCCCTGCTTGCAAATGTTGGCAGACTTTGTCATCCAGAGGTCTTCCACATTTGCCTTGACTTCAGAGAAGCATATTCTGAACAGTTGTGGTTTCAGTATTGAGCCCTGTGGCACCCCACTAGTAACCGACCTCTTGCTGGATCTGGATTCACTCAGCTTAACCACATGTGTCCTGTCTGTTAGCTAATTGGTTATCTGCCTGGTGACATAGTGAGTTACGCCCAGTTTTGTGAGCTTATTTATAATACCTGAGAGGGAAATTGAGTCAAATGCTTTGGCCGTGTCGAGTTACACACTATGTTCTCTTTTACCCTTATCCATGGCCTTAGTGACTTTCTCAAAGAAATCCACCAGATTCAGTAGGCATGACCTGCCTTTGGCAAAGCTGAATTGGGTCAAGTCCAGTGTTTGGATGTCTCCTATGTCATTTATCTGGTCCATGATTATTCTTTCCATGGCCTTACATATAAGACTAGTCAAACTTGTGGGTCTGTAATTTCCCAGGTCAGCAGATGGTCCGACTTTTATACAGAGGGATAACTGTTGCTGTCCTCCACTCTATCGGGACAAAGACATCCTGCATCCTGTAAATAAATAGAAATCTTAATGGGCTTGATAAGTGCTGATTTGAGCTGTTTAAGTGGCAACCTGATATATTGTTAGGCCCAATTGAAGCTATGATTTTAACATAGAGTGTGCAGTAGCAACCTGTTCTTTGGTGATAATTGGCAGTGGAGTGGTGAAGGGTATTTTTGTGGGATAACTGGGGTGATGGGGAGGTGAAATTTGGGCTTAATTTGGTAGCCAGCAGATTTGCTATGTCTTCTGGCTGAGTGTAGGTGATGCCATCTAAAACTAATTCCCACATTTTTGGGTGCTGCCCTTAAGACTACAGACATAAGTGAAAAACGTCTTATGGTTATCATTAGCTTTGGAGGCTATTTTTACATCAAAGTCTGCTTTCATAGACTTGACTAGTACCCTGATTCACTTGTTTAGACTAATGTCGGACTTATTTCTCTGTTGTGCACATTTCCTCTTACTTCTCAACAGGATTTTCTTTCTTTTGTTGTTTAACCTATTAATACTAGAGGTCCATCAGGGTGGCTTGTTTTTGCCATTTGACATGGGTTTATTTCAGTTTGATACTGTTATTTTTATGCAGTTGTGTATATAGTTATACACGGCTTTTGTGTATGCCTTTGCATAGGTTTCTGTATTTTCTGGATTTGGGGGAGCCTGAAAAGTAGCTATGCCATCCCTTAATAGAGGGCAGTTTACCTTAAAGAAGTTTTTGGGGTTAGGTGGGGGCCTAGTTTTACCTTTATTACAAGGCAGACCATTTTGTGATTTAATCTTACTAGTGAGGACATAACACTAGGGGTGCAGCACTCTGCCATATCCCTAGTGTTGCTTATTATTTCTTCACTATCATTGTTGGTACATTGCCCATGAGTCAGAAAACCGTCCATCAAATGTCCCTTTATTAAAGTTAGAATGCCACCCTTTTCAAACTTCTTTGGTCCTGCTGTTGACACTGGTAGAACTTTTCCAGATTAAATATTATAAGATATCATGCTTTAAACATGGAGAGAAATGTAGAGAAAAAGAGATTTAGAGTGAAAAAGATAAAATAAATCTAAATAAATCTAAAAAATAGCAATATAAGTAAAGAGGGAAAAAGGAAATAGCCAGTAATTGTTTTATCTATATAAGGAGGTAAGACAGAGTATTTAGATTGCTAGCAGTATAGTGGCATGAATATAATTGCTAGTGGATTACTTAATAGACCAATATAGCAATGTTACATTGGCTTGTTTTCAGTGAATGTACTTTCCACATGTCTAAAAGTGAATTAGAGGGTTACAATCCACCAGGAGGAGTGGAACTGCTGGCTGAGATAAGGTATAAATTGCAATTGTTTGACTTCATACATGGGTTATACTGAAAATACACAATCTCTAGGTGATCCTGCTTAAGCAAAAATACACAATTCCTCCAGGCAGTGTGCGTGTGTGTGTGTGTGTGTGTGTGTGTGTGTGTGTGTGTGTGTGTGTGTGTGTGTGTGTGTGTGTGTGTGTGTGTGTGTGTGTGTGTGTGTGTATGTGTGTGTGTGTGTGCATTTCTATGTGCGTTTGCGTTTGTGACTGTGAAAAAAAATATTTCAAGTACTTCCTCCAATAATGATTAAAATACTACATCAAACTTGAGACATTAGGAGGAAGAACTCCTTTTTCATCAAAAATAGAACAAAAAGGTATATATTAATAAAAAACAAATATGAAACAATTTAATAGATATCCCAGTGTCACAAGAGGCTCTTAAAAATATAGACAGAAACACACATTTGCCCACAAATTAAATCCTATTTCTTGATTGAATACAGATATGTTTTGTTGTGATTAGTTAAATGAAAATTCCATACAGTGCAAGGCATTGCAACCTTCATCCATGCGTCCTGTGCAGGACATTGCAAACTCCATCCATGCATCCTCTAATCATTGCAACCGACACCCACGCCTCCTGTGCAAGTCATTGCAATCTCCACCCATGCCTCCTGTGCAAGTCATTGCATCTCCACCCATGCCTCTTGTGCAAGTCATTGCAACCTCCACCCAAGCCTCCTGTGCATGACATTGTAACCTCAACCCATGCCTCCTGTGCAATTCATTGTACCCTCCACCTAAGCCTCCTGTGCAAGTCATTGCAACTTCCATCCATGCCTCCTGTGCGAGACATTGTAGCCTCCATCCATGCCTACTATGCAAGTCGTTGCAACCTCCATCCAAGCCTCCTGTGCAGTACATTGCAACCTCCACCCATACTTGCTGTGCAAGGCATTGCAACCTCCATTCATACCTCTCAATTTTTATGATTCTACTGAAACTCCTTTTGAGGATTACATCCAGACATTATAGCATTACAGTTTCATACTTCTTATTGTTCATACAGTGTTCAGTTTGAGTTTACCATAATAGAACAGGTCAACAAGAACATAAGAGGTGGACCCTGGGATTTAAGATTGGAAGAATGTGAATTATTATGACAGCTAAGGACTAATGCCTATGCCCCACCTGGGCTCCATGAATATTGTTCTATCAAATGTATCTTGAAGTTAGAATCTTTGGAAAGATAGCATATGAGGAATATTTTCTTATTTTTTCAGTTTGATTTGCTTTATAATGTTTTAATATGTATTTTCAAAAAAAAACTTTTTTCTATTATTTTAACTATTTTATTGTGCTTGTTTTTGTATACTAATATAGGGTGGAAACATTTTTTTTTTTATATATAAGCTGTATTGGGATTTTAAAGGAATGTTTCTTTTAATTGAATTCTAAATTGCATATTTGGCAGGCTTATATAATTGTGAAGAATTTTGGGTGATGTTATCTGATGAAATTCATTGTGTATTGTGGATGAACGAAAGTGCTAACAATATATTTCTGGGTGTTCTTGGAGCTGTCTTCTGGCATCATTTGCATTCATAAAGTGTGTGGTAATAGAACACATCTTGCTCTATATCTAAACACTGACTCTGAATTTAGTTTTTCCTCACAATTCTTGAGCAAAGAGGATGGGAGGGATGTTTTCTCTTTCTCCATCTCTCTCTCTTTGTCTACAAAAACGTAAACACAGCCACAGACATACACACACACACATACACACACATGCACTTACACACCTACAAGCAATTGTGTCCAACTAAAGAAAATAATTTGATCGTAGGTAATTTTATTGATCGCTGTCATTATTTTTTTCTTTATTCTTTCACATCACTAAGTGTGTGAAAGGGATTGTAAACAGCATGCCCTCGTAACTGCTCCTGCAGTTACATTTGCTAATTGAGTTTTTTTTATATATTTTTTATATTTATTTATTATTTATTTATTTTATGCTTGCTAAGCAAAACAGTGGAGTTTTGCACGTGTAAAAAACACGGCAGCAACTTGCTCTTTTAGGTCATGCTTCACAACTCAATATGTTGCTGTGAAGCAACAGGCTTGTTTTTTACCAGGCAATGTCTGCACATTAATACCCTGCTGGAGAATGTTTGTTCTCCAATAGGGTACTGACGTATGCTTTGCCCATTATCTAATGTGATTTGCCTATCTGGTCCCACATAAGATGTGCTGGATTTCTCCCACTCATAACTGTAACTGACATCTATGTGGTAGACAGGTATATGTTATCTTATGTGGTTATTGTGTCTCAAAATGAAACATCAGTGACTACTCATTTTATCCTGCCCATATTCTGCACATCATATAGTCTTTTTAGATATAAACACTTGAACTTGGAAAATGTTAACATTCTGAATATGCACATAAGGAGGATACTTTTATTACTGTCATTGCAACTACAGATATTATATAAAGGTATTAGTACAGGAATATTTCATCCTCATTTCAACTATACATGTGGTAGAGATATTTTTTCTAAATATGCAGACTTTGAATATATATATATATATATATATATATATATATATATATATGTATATATATATATATATATATAGATATAGATATAAGAAGAGTCATGGACATAGTACAATGAGAGTTTCATTTTTACATAGATTATTTTATCATATATAGCCTATTTTTTCAAATTGCTGTTCATTTTATATTTATGGTCATAAATAGTTTAATACAAAGTAAAAAAATATAGCAGCAACCCATGAACTTTGTAACATATGCCTTGGAGGGAAAAATCCCTGAATATCCCTGATTAAGCCCAGATGAGCTGGGATCAATTAGTATCCTATGTGCTGAAGCAGTCAAAAAGGGTAGATAGGAGAGAACAGTTAACACTGCCTTGTCATATCTGCAAGGAAAAAGCTGGGTGAGTCTTATGCAATGGTGATGTTGTGCTGAATTGAATACAGCCTGCCGCCTGGAGACTTGTTCTTGTTCCTACTGAACTGTGGTATACAGTATCCTTCTGGGAAGGATGGGTAGGATTTGCATACATCCTCTGTAGGTAAAGGCATAACAATCCTGTGCAGACGTCACCACACACAGAAGCTGCCAGGAATGAGGATTTAGGCCATTAACTACAGTACACCAAAGGCTGTCTGGATGACAGCTTCCTGTGATTTGCTGTCCCTAATGAGTGGCCTAACTGATTGTGAAGGTGCTAATGACTGACAACAGCAGGGCTAAATGAGTGAAAAAGAAGCATGAAAGCCAATAACAATATATAGGCACAAGTATATACACAACACTTTATCTGTAACACAATATGTGCAAAAACTCTGGCATTTACAACAGTGTATTCAACACGTGAAGAATGTAATACTTTTAATTCCTGTAAATAACATTTTGACTAATCCACAATGTGTGATTCGCAACAGATGAAGCAGGCAAGCCATATTATTACAAGAAAATCAATAAGATGAAAGTATTGACTTTGTTCTACATTTTAGAAGTATGTTTATGATCTAATTTACTATCTTTGTTTGGATTCTAGATAACTTTTTTCTATCACATGTTTGGCAAAGGTATTGGAAACCTTGAACTTTACATAGTAACAGTGGAAAATCAGAAATATTTGCTCTTCAACCTCAGCCGAAGCCAGGGAAATTTTTGGCAGAGAAAAGAAATTCTTCTTCAAAGTAAAGATGATTTTAAGGTTGTCTTTTTGGGACAGCTTGGACCTACTGGTAAAGGTGACATAGCACTTGATGACATTTCCTTCAGCAATGGATGCATTCCATCTTTCTCTTTGTTTCCTGGGGAGGACACATCATCCCCTACAGGTATGGCTTTAACAGAATATATAATTATGATGTATGTCTAATCACAAGAGCATGCTAACATAGTGAGATACTGTGATACACTGTAGAAGAAGTACATTAGGATCAGTGATTTAGTGCTGTACACTGGCTGCATTCATGGCTGCTGATGTTATGCATTTTTCCTTTACTGGAAATGTATGCTCAAGAATGATTATTATTGATGGGCAGAACAGACAATCCCAACAGCTATATTAACTACTGAGCACATTTAATATATGGGAGCAGTTGAATGCGCTTATGGTTTAGGTAAGAGGATAGTGATGGAAAATGAACAATTTGAACGCAATGAGCACAATAAACATCCAATAGTTCTTTTAAAACAGACCATTTAAAAATGCTTCTACATGTCATTCTCTATACAAGTTTCACCATTTTGTATGTATGCTAACAAGATACATCACATTAAACTGGAATTGCTGACAGTTTCTTTATGTTGTATGAAGTGTATATGATTTAGGTTTAAAATGGTTATACCTTAAAATATATAGGGTTACCAGCCAGCTGTAAAAAAAAAAAAATAAAAAATATGGTAATAGTGTGCAGTAACTTGAAGTTAGTGGCCTAACATGCATAGTTTTCTTTCAGTTGTTATTGTGAGTACAGAAAGAGTAAGCTGTTATGTCCCTTAATTATTTATCTGTGCAAAGAATAATATAATGTATGAAGGCACTGGGTCAATCTCTGCAGGGTTACATGGGATGTATGAAATGCTTGTCTATATTTGTATATGTGTTAAACAATTGTTTGCAGATAACATGAGCAACACATTTCATATCACTCTGAGACTGTAGGGTCTGTCATGACGAAAAAACTATTGCAGATAAAAACATAGCTGCAGTGAATATTGTTCTTTGTCATTTATTTCATAAGACAGATCCATCTGTGATTTTTATGTTTTACTTAAATTCTTAAGCAGGGAATCTTGGTAGTTAACAGTTAAGCAAAAATAGTGACATGCCTCACCTATCCTAACTAGAATTCAGAAGTAAACCTCTTCCATTAATTGCATGCAGCTAAACTTCATAAGAATGAAAAAATATTACTGACAAAACACAAGCAGCATGTGTTATTTCTAAAATATTCTCAGACATGATGGCAGTTAAAGGGCAGCCATAATATACTTTCCTGGATATGGTTACTGTATGTATGTTGCCATTTAATTAGAGTTGTTGAAGAGTCACTGGGAAAAATATCTAACAAAGAATATGAAAAACCTCCTATACCCTAAAATTCAAGTAGAAAAAAAACAATCAGGGTTAAAACTGTTCTGAGATTTTAGAATGGATGGGTCATATATTAGATGGTTAAAAAAAACTGTGAAGGGGATCAGTGACATCTTGTGAGAGGGTGTGCTTCACTGATATGGTTTCTTTCAGAAACAGGCCTAACCAACATCTGTGATATCAACACAAAATTAAGGAGGTTGAGTCAGGCTCTGCAGAAAGGGCAATTGAGCCCCGGTTGCTACTCAGGCAACAGGGTTTCAGTTAATGGACCCAGCACTGGAAGATCAAGTGCGGGGGTAAAAGAGGGAGGGAGAAGAGTCAAGGGGACATGGCCCTCTCCCAGGATAGGTGCAGAGGACTTTGGCAAGTATGATTTCTCTGATGAATGTTGGGGGAAACCACTTTGTGTTCTTCAGAGTTATTGGGTAAGACTGAACAAAGGACACATCCCCTGAGAAAATAAGGCTGATCGTCCTTTACATTCTGCCCATTCCATGCCCCCTTCTCTTGTTCAGGCAAGTGTGCACAAGGATTTTAAGGCAAAATCAGGAAAAAGCATGCACCATTCCCCATGTGTGTTTTAATGATAGGCTCTCCTGCAGGACTGTCACCACTGTTATGGAGGATGGATGGACCAAGTGACCAGAAGTGAACTGGTGACCAGCAAGCAATGGGAGCAAACTGTGGTTGAAAATATAAGGAGGAGGAAGATGAGGTAGGTCATGTGTCATTCCATCCAGAGGTGATCTCACTGGCCATCTGTTGCTTCCAATTTTCTAGCAGTGCCCACAGGTCTGTTTGAAGCTGTGTCAGTGTCACATTCAGTATTACCGGTATAAGCCCCAGACCTATGTATTTAAATCTTAAGCCAACTGTCGTTCATCTACTGCTTATAATAACCATGTGAAAACCCTGAAGCTTCAAGCAATTTCACAAGTTCATAGGATCATAGATAGAAAACAAACGTGATCTCATAGGCCATAAACAACCTAGGAAATGTCCCACTACTTTCCATCACTATCTGTGCGGGACAGATGTGTGAGACAAGGAATACAATTTGTATTCTCATTTGTTTGTCTAGTTTCTTTTTTTTTTTTTTTTGAAAAGGTCTTAGGGGAGCTGCTTTGCAGTGACATATGGAATAAGCTAATTTCATAGGCTGGGTTTCTTTGTAAAAGATTTTGATCCCACCAACATATTTTCTTTAGATTACAGTGTACAATTAGGTCCCTAGAGTGACTGTGTGTGAGGCAACCACTTTTTCAAACACAAAAGAGTTCAAGCAGCAAAGGATCATTTGCTGCCTTGTTGAAAAGGTAGAAGTCAATAAACAGCAATCAGTAAGAGAAAGAGTCTGGGCAGAGTCTAAATAGGTAGAACATGATGTCAGTGAACTGGAATCACACTTCTGTAACTATACCAATATGGATATTTTCAAGGGTCAGGAAGGCTTCTTGGGCAGACATTTTGTTTAGGCTTCTAGTGCTGAGCAGTGTGACAGGAATATTGGCTTGGCTGGAACTTATTATTTAGTAGGCAGAGGAAACTAATATTCCCTAGGTGGATAGAGAATGTATAGTCCAAAATGCAGAAACCTTGAGGGAAGAATTGCAGCCTTCCATAGGAAAGTGAATAGGATGATCTACCATCTGTCTCAAAGATGGAACACAATGGAGCCCTGCAGTGAGTAGGGAAGTGATGTGTCTTCATTGTCCCACCTACCTAATTTACAATAATTTACTAAGACTCAAAGTGGTTCAATTGACAGACTTTCCTTTTGATGTATAGCTTCTTTACTTTAGGATCATCAAGGTCAAGGTCTGTGCCTTCATTTGTTTGACAAAAATGGTCTCCCATTGCTGAAGACTATGCATCTTACATGGTAGCTAGGGTTTCTTCACTGCATAATATGAAAAATTGAACCTCAGTGGGAATGAATCACCTAAATCTAGGGGACCACAATGTCTTCATTCATGAATTAAGATCCAGATCAAAGCACATTTCTGATTGGTTGATTTGTAGAAGATGACAGAATGATCAGTCGGATGACACTTTGGAGCAGAGAATTGATGATGTAAATATATAAATATATTTTAAAGGGGAATTTTTATTGTAAAATACTTCACCCTGCTGATAAAGGTGGGTAAGCTTGGGATTTGTGAAGATGATTCAAGCCAGAGCTGAGCCAAGGGTCCGGCTAGTCTCTCAGCGCCCAGTAAGGGCAGAGCTGGAACAGACAATTAGAACAGTAGCTCAGTTAAAAACAACTATGTCTGGAAGTTCAGAGCAAATAATTTAATTAAAAAACTATAGTTACAGCCAAATACACATTAGCATTGCCAGCATTAACTGGTTAATGAATGAATGTTGACAGTTGTTAATAACATGTCCTAACAGCTTACACCCTGCCACCCCCTTTGCCATGCCCAAACTAATGGTCTGCTGACAATGAAAATTAGGAAAAAATATAATAAGCATAGCGCAGAAGTACAATACTTTGCATGCATGACCAAGAATGTTGCCCTGGCTAGTAGAAAGAAATTCATTTTTTCACCTTGTGTCTAATGATGATTTAGTGCATAGCAGCTTCATCATCATCCTTTCCAGGAAATGGTCAAACAGCACTAAGTTGAAAACTAAATACACTGTGCAAATGAAATAACAAATGCCTTGTGAAATGCTGGATTATGTTACTTTTATGTAAGAAGCAATATTTCAGTTTCTTTAAGGCAGCCCACAATAAGAGTAAAATGTAAACATTATTCTTAATTAATTTATTTTATTATTTATTTATTTATTTACATTTGTTGACAGGGAAATTCCGACTGGACACAGGTCCTTTTTCAGCGGAGGTCCAGGGAGAAAAGCTCCACAATATAGATGAATTTAAGTATATGATTACAAGAAGTAGATGTAGTTGCATGTATAAAAGTAACAGTAATACAATCCTAGTTCACGATGAATAACATAATACATACAGTACTCACATAACATCTGTGCTATCTAAGATGGCATGTATTCTAATAATTAAATAGCAACTACAGTAATATGTTGCTGTTTCATATTGTGATTGGAAAACACATATGCTGCCCCCAACAAGACATAACACTTTTTTTTTGCTAACAGTGATTATATCATGACCTTGGACCTTCCTGTACAAGATGCCTCCACACCCCTTCCCCAAAAGGCAGCTCAATTCTGTGCACATCTGTGATGCTTGATGGTGAGGAAAGTAAAACAGCTGCAACAATATTAGAATAATTTCAACATATTGACCTGGGACATGTATACTGAATGAACAGGTCAACAGACAGCAGTTACTCAAAAAAAAAAAAAAAGAAAACCTTGAAATTGTGGCTCGGCTCTGTCTCAGGTCTTTAACCTGCTGGTTCATGAGCCAGAACTCAGCTTCTAGTCAAGCTCAACCCAAGCTTGAATCAACTCTGGCTTGTCCATGTTCATCTACTGAATTGTGTTGTGGAAATACATTGCCACAGATATCTAATAATCCTACAGAAATGACAACGAGGAATTCACAAAATGAAGATGATTGCACTTGGGTAGGAAACGATATGTATTTAAATCAATATTTGGTTGCTTTTTTGCTAATGACTATATTACCTTTTTTAGCATGAGCAAATACAGTTTTTAAAGGAGAATAACATAGGCTTTGAAAGTCTGCACATATGCAGTGTGACAGAACGCAAGCATAGCTTGGATTTTTGAAGTTGTATGCCAACTTCCAGAGTGAAGACTCCACCACAGACAATTACAGTTGCCAACAATCCCATACAATGCATGGTTTACCACAATATGACTTTTCTGTACTACCAAAAAAAGAAAGAATAGCTAAGTATATAAAGCCATATACACTGATACACATGGCATTAGAAATTAGGCTTCTAACACCTTAATGCAGACAGCAAATAAATAATTGTAATAAGTTAATCTTGGTGTGTATATGTTGTAGGCCTCGCTTCATTCATGCATCCGAAGTAGCTCTCACATCCTTACATAGCTGTGTCTTTAGTAATTCTTAAAGTATATAGAAACATATTTCACAGTACATAAATTTAATATATTGTCTCCAACATCTTTATTTTCTTTCTGTACTTAAAGTTGAAATAAATTCAGTCTATTATTTTCCCACTTTTGCATCATCGTTACTTTCTCAATTTTCCATTATGTTCTGCTTATTTATTTGTTTGCAGTTTGTTGACCAGCTCCTTTCCAGGAGATACCTGAGGTGGTATTCAAACTGACTAGGGGAAATGTGGTCATAGAACCACAGAATGTCCCTCCTCTTTTTTTGATAAGTGCCATATGATCGTCTACATCCCTCTGAGGTACCACCGACTGAGGAAAATGGGACCTTGGTTTAACATGTCATCTGAAGGATGCCATTATCAGGAGTGCTGCACACTGCACTGCAGTGGCAGCATTAAAGCATTAATCCTAACACCTAAGATGGGAATGGAACTCACAGCCTTTTAAATTTACAGTACCAATAAGCAAGTGAGTGACTCACTGAACCAATGAAACTGCACTGAAGAAATAATTCTTAGTGAAGCTAATGGAAGCCAGTGCTGATATATATTTTCTTCTTTTGCATAAATAAATGCACACACATATTCAGGTTTCACCTTCAAGTTCTGTTTTATAATCGCAGCAAATTTTCTGTTTGATACCATCTCGGAACCTCATTTGTAAATAATATACAGTATACTGTTTTATGTCTCTGACACAATATCCACATAAAATTTCCTCAATGCTAGGATGCTTTTAAGTATCTCACCTCCCAAGCTTGTAGATTCCAGTGACTCAGGTTCAAACTTTGTTTTTGCTTGATTTTGAACTACATCTCCAAACTTCTACTACTTTTTCCACACAGTCCAAGGCTGTCTCAAAGACTTCAGCAAATATCATACTGCTGCCCTTTCAGTCTCCATTAGTACCCGCTATCTTCCTAGAATTGCAGCAGCTATAAAAGCAGCATTTGTTTTGCTGTCCTTACCAACATCCTTACAGACACATTCAATGACTTGATCTGTTGCTTCACAGATTTCTTTCTCCTTTCCTTTTAGTATCATACTCCACTATCCTTTATTAATCCTGCACCGTCAGTGAGGAACATTTCCAAAAAAAACACTAATCGTGCAGTTTAAACAGTTGGCATACCTGTTATGAATATCTGTGCATTAGTTGGCAAAGAATACCAGAGTGCTAAGCAATTACAGAAATTATACCCAATTGCACCTGTGCAAGGAAGAAGTGGTTCATGGACCATTACACCATTAACACAGCACTGCAGAAAATTGCAGTGTGTGAGTCAAGCACATGACCTGGACTGCTGGCTGAACTTAATATTGATAATGCCCACCATTTTGGGAATGCAGCCTAAGTTTGGCATCATGCACAGGTCTTTATTTATTTATTTAATGGATTTCTTGACCAAGAAAGATTATTTGAGTGTGAAACCCCTTTACAGTGAAGGCCTGGGAAGAAATGCTCCCCAAAAAACATATACATGAAAAAATAATATGAGCAATATATTTCAAGTGATTTACACCAAATCATACGTATATGCAATATATGCTGTATAAAGTATCAAACAACGTATGCGATACAAAAAGAAAAAGACAAGTAACTTTTAGTTATGTACTCACCATAACTTCAGATGTTTGGGTTCCATCTCGTCTACATTCTGAATGATGGGTTCGGAGCCGATACCTCGGCTCCGACTCGGCACGCTTATGCTATAGAGCGAGGCCTCTTATTGGCTGAGCTTTCTTTATCCCAGGATGCACCACCACTAATCCCCCAGATCTTGTTTGTCCGCATTCATGCACACATGCACAGCTTGTTTATATAACATTGTTAGATGTTTCAAGATGAAACAACAGGATTCGGACCTTCTGATATCCTCTGATCTCAAGGAAGGGAAGGAGGGTGGGTTATAGGAATGTAGGCGAGATGGATCCCAAACATCTGAAGTTATGGTGAGTACATAACTAAAAGATGTTATGTGATCCGATCTAGCCTACATTCTGAATGATGGGACAGCGCCCTAGCACCTAAATCCTGGGTGGCTCATTGGAAAACACTCCTGAGCACTGTGGAACCAAATGAAGCTCGTCCTCTAGATGCCACACCTAATTTGTAGTGAGAAATGAAAGTATCTTGGGGAAGACCATGTAGCCGCAGCACAAATGTCACCAATAGCAAGCTTAGAATGAAATGCTACCGAAGTAGCCATAGCCCTTGTAGAATGAGCCTTGACAGAGGTGGAAAGCTCCTCGTTAGAAAAATATAAGCTTGAGTAATACAGTCCCTGATCCATTTGGCAATAGTGACCTTTGTGACTCGTTGCCCAATTTGTTTTCTGCAAAGGACACAAACAACTGATCTGTATTCCTTGACTGTTTGGTCCTATCCAAATAAAAACGTAACTGCCTATGGACATCTAGTGTGTGGAAAATAAATTCCGCTTCATTGGAGTATTTTGGGAAAAACACTGGGAGTTCTAATGACTGTTGTAAGCATAAAGTAGAGCAGACTTTAGGAACAAAAGAAGGATTTGGTCTGAGAAACTCTGTCTGGATGAAAACCAAGTACGGAGGTTTTACTGACAAAGCTTGAAGTTCTGAAACCCTTCTGGCTGAAGTAATTGCCACTAGGAAAGCTGTCTTCCATGATAGAAACTTTAAATCACAGGTAGCTGCCGGTTCAAAGGGGGAAGAAGTTAAGGCATGTAATACTATATCCAGATCCCATGGAGGTGCAGGATGAGAAACTGGAGGTCTTAATAGAGCAGCACCTTTCAAGAAGGTCTTACACAACCTGTTACTCATTAAATGTGGGTCTATGGATTCATGAAAGTTAGAAATTGCTGCCAATTGTACTTTGATGGTAGAAACAGAAGAGCCTTGGTTGAAAAGAGAGGTTAGGAACTTGAGTACTTCTGCTATGAAATGGGGTCCAGGCCCGGAGTTGAGCCATATAGCAAATCTTTTCCATTTGCTAGAATAAAGTTTCTTCGTGAGTCGACTTGTGGGCTGAAGACAAAATGCACTACCTCTGGGTCTAGTGCATGTCTCCTGACTATGGTTGGAAGAGGAGGAGCCAGGCCGTCAATCTTAATGTGTGTAGGGACTGGTGTAGTAGTCCCGACTGATGAGTCAGTAGGTCTGGGATCTGGTCCAGGAACCATGGACCTTCCAGAGCATGTTTCGAAGATAGGGAAACCAGACTTGACGAGGCCAGTAAGGAGCAATTAAGATCATCTTGCTCCCTAAGAGAGAAGCCTTCTGAATTACCTTGGGTAGTAGCGGAACTGGAGGGAAGGCATAAAGCAGGCCGGTGGGCCAAGGATGGACTAACGTGTCCATAGGGCTCTTCCCCGGAGCCGGGGATAGGGAGAAAAAATCCTTGCACTTGCATTCAGAGGAGTGAAGAGGTCGCAACAAGGAACTCCCCATTCGCTGAAAATCTGTCTTGTAATAGTTATGTTCAGAGACCACTCATGAGGAGAGAGATGGTCCTGCTCAACCTGTCGGCTACGACATTGGATTTGCCCGGTATGTGAGTTGCCACTAGGAAGCGATTGGTTGAGATTGCCCATTCCCAGACCCTCATCGCTTCTCTGCAAAGAGGATAGGATCTGGTCCCTCCCTGCTTGTTCAGGTACCAGACAACTGACATGTTGTCCGTGTGAACAGCAATTACGCCCTGAGGGAGGTAACAGTGAAGGGCTTGAAGGGACAGGAGTACTGCTCTCATCTCTAGGATGTTGATGTGGAGAGGTCTCTTCCGGATGCCATTTGCCCTGGACTGACCTGCCCAGGGAATGCCCCCCCACCCCATCTGGGAGGCGTCCGTGGTCAACGTGGCTGCCGGAGGAGGAAGAGCAAAGGGTCGTCCCTGATCCAAATTGGAAGACACTAGCCACCAGCGAAGGTCTCGTCTGCAAGATTCTGTGATCCATATTAGATGATTGAGAGGGAGTTCCTGAAAGGACCATTGAGTTGAGAGAAGCCACTGGAGGATTCTCATGTGTAACCTTGCCAAGGGAACTAGCAGAACTGTGGCAGACATCGATCCCAATAGTTGCAAGACCATTCTGGCTGGGGCTTTGGACTTGGGGAGTAGGGCTCGAACCTGACTTTGTATGATCTGAATTCTGTCTGCAGGTAGATAGACCCACATCTGGTTTGAATCTATCCCTGCCCCTATGAATTTTATCCTTTGAGATGGCCGTAACACAGACTTTGGCCAATTGAAGGTGATTCCTAGGAATTGCCCAGTGATGTTGTGGCCTGCAGGCTCTGTAGAAGTAGATGCTTTGAGGTGGCAGTTGAAGCCAGTCGTCTAGATGCGGAAACACCTGGAATCCTAGACTCCTCAAGTGAGCAGTCACTACTGCCAAGCATTTGGTGAACACCCTGGGGGCTGTGGTGAGACCAAAGGACAGCGCATGAAACTGAAAATGACTGCTTCCTAGGCTGAAGCGCAAGTGGCTCCTGGATGTTTGATGTATTTTGATATGGTAATACGCGTCCTTGAGGTCTATGGAGCACATCCAAACACCTTTCTCCAACAACGGGAGAATGGTTTGTAAAGTGACCATTCGGAACTTGGACTTCTTGACTGAACGGTTTAGGTTGCTTAGGTCCAAAATGGGCCTCAAGTCCCCGGTCTTTTTTGGTACTAAAAAGAATCTTGAGTAAGTCCCTAATCCGATCTGGTCTGCGGGGACCGGTTGGATGGCTCCTTTTTGCAGCAGTTTTGAAATTTCTATGGCTGCGGTATCCCGTTGACTGGGTGGCGGGTCCGGGATTCTTTTGGACTGAGAGGGGGGACAACAGAATGGGATGGTGTAACCTCCGGCGATAATTCGAAGCACCCATCGGTCCTGAGTGATCCTTTCCCAGGCCTTTAGGTGCTTCGAAAAACAACCCCCGACTGGCTCCGGAGCAGCACAGCCAGGCAATCCCTCAGGGACTATGAAAAGTTGAGGAGCCACGAAAGGACTCGCGGTCTCCAGTGTTGCGGGGGCCTCTGCCGCCTCTGGGACAGCATCTTCCTGATGAATTTCCCCTCCTCTGCCTCTGGAGGGGAACCTTCCTGCTGAGAGGAGTAAGACTTCTGCGATCTCCGAACCACATCTTCCCTCCTCTTTTAGCCTTGGAATAAGGCCGAAGGGAGTGGAAAATCGTGCCCACGGCAGTCAGAGTCTTACCCTCCTGTTCACAGCGGGTAAGTGTGTCTTTCACCTTGGGCCCAAACAGGGAGGACCCATCAAATGGGCCGGCTAATGAAGACTTGAAGGCCTCCGTGAAAAATGACACAGGCGAAGCCAGGCTTGCCTCAGAGCACAATGCCTGTACCTGCAGCTCTACTCGCCCCTCGGCCGCATCTGAGATGAGCCTCATGGACGAGTTCGAGATGGATGACATCGTAGCCAGCTGAGATCCAACCGTCTGGGCCAGCTCCTCAGGCAGGTTACCCAAGAGGGTATCGGATAGCTCCTAATCAGATCCCTCTGGAATCTCGTAAAGTGCGTTAGGTAGTTCAGAGACCTCAAAGTAAAGGCAGCTGAACTAAGGGTGCGCTGCACCGATCCATGCTCCTAGACTCCTTATTAGGAGGATGGACGGACGTAGAAGCCTCTGCTACATCCTGCTGTGTAGCAGATGCCACCACCATAGCATCCACAGCCACACCTTTCATGAGGAACTCTCTATCTGGAGGTGCTGATGGAAAGTTGTTTGGACGTGCGGGCACCTGTTCCACAGAGTCGGGTGTTCCCACGCCTTCGACAGATCAAATCCAAGAGCTCGTTGAAGGGCGGAGACACCCAGGAGGCGGAGGGCTGAGCCCCGAAGGCCTTCAGGAACACTGACTCATCAGCAGAGGGAGGTTTGGACTGCCAGCTGCCTCGTTGTTTTAGGGCTTCAAGGATGTCTGCAAAGGAGACATCATCCGAGGACGACTTGGGGACCCCTCTGCATCATCGAGATTTTGAACAGGTCAACAGACAGCAGTTACTCAAAAAAAAAAAGAAACCTTGAAATTGTGGCTCTGCTCTGTCTCAGGTCTTTAACCTGCTGGTTCATGAGCCAGAACTCAGCTTCTAGTCAAGCTCAACCCAAGCTTGAATCAACTCTGGCTTGTCCATGTTCATCTACTGAATTGTGTTGTGGAAATACATTGCCACAGATATCTAATAATCATACAGAAATGACAACGAGGAATTCACAAAATGAAGATGATTGCACTTGGGTAGGAAACGATATGTATTTAAATCAATATTTGGTTGCTTTTTTGCTAATGACTATATTACCTTTTTTAGCATGAGCAAATACAGTTTATAAAGGAGAATAACATAGGCTTTGAAAGTCTGCACATATGCAGTGTGACAGAACGCAAGCATAGCTTGGATTTTTGAAGTTGTATGCCAACTTCCAGAGTGAAGACTCCACCACAGACAATTACAGTTGCCAACAATCCCATACAATGCATGGTTTACCACAATATGACTTTTCTGTACTACCAAAAAAAGAAAGAATAGCTAAGTATATAAAGCCATATACACTGATACACATGGCATTAGAAATTAGGCTTCTAACACCTTAATGCAGACAGCAAATAAATAATTTTAATAAGTTAATCTTGGTGTGTATATGTTGTAGGCCTCGCTTCATTCATGCATCCGAAGTAGCTCTCACATCCTTACATAGCTGTGTCTTTAGTAATTCTTAAAGTATATAGAAACATATTTCACAGTACATAAATTTAATATATTGTCTCCAACATCTTTATTTTCTTTCTGTACTTAAAGTTGAAATAAATTCAGTCTATTATTTTCCCACTTTTGCATCATCGTTACTTTCTCAATTTTCCATTATGTTCTGATTATTTATTTGTTTGCAGTTTGTTGACCAGCTCCTTTCCAGGAGATACCTGAGGTGGTATTCAAACTGACTAGGGGAAATGTGGTCATAGAACCACGGAATGTCCCTCCTCTTTTTTTGATAAGTGCCATATGATCGTCTACATCCCTCTGAGGTACCACCGACTGAGGAAAATGGGACCTTGGTTTAACATGTCATCTGAAGGATGCCATTATCAGGAGTGCTGCACACTGCACTGCAGTGACAGCATTAAAGCATTAATCCTAACACCTAAGATGGGAATGGAACCCACAGCCTTTTAAATTTACAGTACCAATAAGCAAGTGTGTGACTCACTGAACCAATGAAACTGCACTGAAGAAATAATTCTTAGTAAAGCTAATGGAAGCCAGTGCTGATATATATTTTCTTCTTTTGCATAAATAAATGCACACACATATTCAGGTTTCATCTTCAAGTTCTGTTTTATAATCGCAGCAAATTTTCTGTTTGATACCATCTCGGAACCTCATTTGTAAATAATATAGAGTACTGTTTTATGTCTCTGACACAATATCCACATAAAATTTCCTCAATGCTAGGATGCTTTTAAGTATCTCACCTCCCAAGCTTGTAGATTCCAGTGACTCAGGTTCAAACTTTGTTTTTGCTTGATTTTGAACTACATCTCCAAACTTCTACTACTTTTTCCACACAGTCCAAGGCTGTCTCAAAGACTTCAGCAAATATCATACTGCTGCCCTTTCAGTCTCCATTAGTACCCGCTATCTTCCTAGAATTGCAGCAGCTATAAAAGCAGCATTTGTTTTGCTGTCCTTTCCAACATCCTTACAGACACATTCAATGACTTGATCTATTGCTTCACAGATTTCTTTCTCCTTTCCTTTTAGTATCATACTCCACTATCCTTTATTAATCCTGCACCGTCAGTGAGGAACATTTCCAAAAAAAAACACTAATCCTGCAGTATAAACAGTTGGCATAGCTGTTATGAATATCTGTGCATTAGTTGGTAAAGAATACCAGAGTGCTAAGCAATTACAGAAATTATACCCAATTGCACCTGTGCAAGGAAGAAGTGGTTCATGGACCATTACACCATTAACACAGCACTGCAGAAAATTGCAGTGTGTGAGTCAAGCACATGACCTGGACTGCTGGCTGAAATTAATATTGATAATGCCCACCATTTTGGGAATGCAGCCTAAGTTTGGCATCATGCACAGGTCTTTATTTATTTATTTAATGGATTTCTTGACCAAGAAAGATTATTTGAGTGTGAAACCCCTTTACAGTGAAGGCCTGGGAAGAAATGCTCCCCAAAAAACATATACATGAAAAAATAATATGAGCAATATATTTCAAGTGATTTACACCAAATCATACGTATATGCAATATATGCTGTATAAAGTATCAAACAACGTATGCGATACAAAAAGAAAAAGACAAGTAACTATTTGTTTGCGTCTTTCGGCTTTTCCCGGTTAGGGGTCACCACAGCGGAACTCCGGTCCGCTAAATGATTGGCAGTAGAGTTTTACGTGCTGGCTTGCTGGGCCTAATGCACAACCTTCAACGAAGGAACGCCCATTCACGCATGTCGCCACACAGAAGACGCTCTAACTGAAAATCGAATGGGCAACGTCTAACTGTGAGGTGCCAACGCTACCGCAGACCACCACCACAGTAAAAAGACAATTATACAATTCTTCCTCTAAAACGTGCACGCTGACTGGCCAGCCCAACCAGCGTGCCCGTTGTAAATCCCTCAATATACTAACCGAAAAAGGTCCGGTCGCCCGGACTTTTTCCGTTAGAGTAAAAGATTGTCTCGCTATGTTAAAAGAGTTTAACATAGCGACATTAGGTTTAAAAAAAGCAACGCAGATCTCCGCTGCTTTTTTTAAAGCTGTCTCGCTATGTTAAACTCCTTTAACATAGCGACATAGTGTAAAAAGCAACGGAGATGTTGCGATATCCGTTGCTTTTTTTTTTAAACCTGTCTCGCTATATTAAATGGGTTTAACATAGCGAGACAGCTTTAAAATAAGTAACGGAGATCTCCGCTGCTTATTTTAAAGCTGTCTCGCTATGTTAAACCCATTTAACATAGCTTAAACAGTAAAAGCAATGGAGATCTTGCATTCTCCATTGCTATTGCCCACAGCTCTGATGTACTGCGTAGGCATGCGCAGTACATCAGAACTGCCATGAATACCAGACAGCTGCGGAAGGGCAGCAAAGAGGTATTATACAATGCCATTATTTAAGAAAAGTAATTATTTCTTTCTTAAATAATGTCATTAATAATAGCAATAACTCACTTCTGGTGTAATGCGATTTAACCACGGTTGTCTTTTGTTTGGTCCCTCGGCTTCGCCCTCGGGACCAAACCACGCCAACCGTGGTTAAATCCCGCATTACCCACACCCAGGCGTAGGTTATTGCTATAGTAACTATACCATACATAAAAAGCACATAGTTATAACATATTGTTTTGGATGAGCCTTTTCATGTTAAGATTCAAGTAGAAAATATTGCCTTATTGAGGGTGGTTTATGATGGAGAAAAAAAGACCAGAAATTTGTTGGTGAAGGTTTGTTATGGTGATAGTATGGTAAGATTATTGCAGTTTTCAGAACAAAATTTGTGAAGCTGAAAAGTATTAGGAGGAGGAGAAGAAGATGGGGCAGTCCAGGGATTGTTTTGATGGCTATCTTGGAGAAGAGATTTACAGAGGTCTGAATTTATTAGGACCATGAAGGAACTGTGGTATTGTTCATGTTTAAGAAAGAAAGTCTTGAAATTCCAGGCTTTGGCTGGATAGTTTTACAATAGTACTTTACCTGTGCCATTACTAGATTTTGAGTTGAGAAGAAGGAATGTATCCGTGGAGACAAAGTTAGTGCTACTGGAGGATTAAATAATTCCCTGACTTGTTGAAATGTTAAAAATAAAAATCTGCATAATATCTTTCTTTTCTCTTAATGTCTTTTTCTCCTTGATGTTTTTACACAATAAAGACACCGTTTCTGCAGTGCCAGGTACTCTTGACACTGAAGTCTATGGCAGTCCTAATTCCACGGCATAGTAACGCAAAGATCTCTGTTGTACAAATGAAGCCACTCATTAAATATGTGCCTGCCTGTTATAGGGGGTCCAAATTTTTGGTGGTAGACAAAAGATGAAACCACTTAGAGCAGATACACTACTTTCAAAGGCAGTAGGATTGCTTTAATTCAACATTAACAGTCCCAGATAATTGTCTTGAGTTATGTTTTATCTTAGTCCTTAAAATGGGTCTACTTTATGCGCTCGAAACACGAAGAACCCGAATCCAAATAGAGTGACACATAAAGAACGAACCGCGAATACGTCAAATGTACTAAAGCGCAAAATTTAAAACCTTGAACCATCATAGTCTGCCAATCCACCACCCGCAACACACTACTTACCCAAACACATACATACACTAACCAAAACCCTACTTCTAACCCTAAATTAAAGCATCAAAACCCTACTGCTAACCCTACACTAAACCCCACATACACAACTATCTATGCACTATCCTTAACCACTCCCTAACCCTAAGGTCCTTAACTACCGCACACTTCCCCTACAGAGCTATACCCAAACAAACTAAATATTCCACACACATACACTTAACAAAACCCTACACTAAACTTTACATACATTACCTACGCAAAACCTTACATACACTACCTACTTATGCACTTACCTTCTCCCCTCCCTAACCTAAGGTCCATTACTATCACACACTTATCTTATGGAACTATACCACAGATGGGCCAACTATGCAGATTCGATATTCCACTTTTGTGGTTTTGTTCGACGTATTCGCGGTTCGCTCTTTACGTGTCGTGCTATTCGGTTTCAGGCTTTTCAGCTTTCGAGTGCGTAAAGTAGACCCCCTTAAAAATAACCTTCACATTAACAACTGCGAGTACTTTTAGTTTCAGCAACTTCCGTTTCCCATAGAGCACCAGCTGCTTGTGCAATAGTTACTCTCGTCTTTGAATTTCAGTTCACTCATTGTAGTGACACTCCCTGTATTTGCCTCAAACTTCAGATGCATGCTTCCTTTTTATTTATTTTTACTTGAATAGCATTATTTTCTATGTTTTTGCATATGTATTGCCATATTGCTCAAAAGATATTTTTGTTCCCTGGCCTCATTATTGACTTCCTTCATGCCTACACCAAGTTAAAAAAAATGTGGTGAGCTGCAATACCATGTTTTTGGATCATGTGTAAACTGATGTAGCATGCTATACAGACAAGCATGTACAAGTAGAACCCTACATTTGTAAAAACGTTCATAGTGTCCCTAAGAATTAAAAAAAAATACAGTGGTAAGATAAATCCTATTCAGACTCCTGGAGCATAATTTTCCACACTACTGTGTGGTAGGATATATCCCTGAATATAAGATCCCATAATGTACAAGTATCCACTGTTATTTTTCCACAGACATGACCACATCAGGCCTGTAGCTCACTTTATAAAAAATGGATGAATAGTGTATTGTCTTCTTTATGTCTGATGGGTCATAATATATGGGTCAGGTATAATGAACTTCACATGTGTCTTAAATCTTTTGCATTTTCCATGCTCCCTTCCATTACTATCCTTATGATTAGTATGCATTCCACATGTTGGTGCATTATCCAATTCATAGATAATTGAGAGTCCATATGCTGTGTGCTCAACTACAGATTGTAGTCATTTGTAATACTATGTCCAGTTAGCCATCATGTCTCAGTCTCTTAGGACTCTCTCACTCTCTGGAACCAGTAAAATAATAATTTGACCCTGTGTAGGCCACCCTTTGGAATCTCAAACAGTGAAAGAATTTTCAGTAAAACAGCCCCTTCTAACTGGAACCAAGTACACACAGAACTCTGAAACATGACAGACTTCCCTGCACAAGAATGATCCCTCTGTAAATATAGGCCCACCACCCTCACCAGACTTATATGCAAAGCCATGGAGCATGTCAGACCAAAGCGCATTAATACAGATATTGGAAACTTAACTGTTCTAGACCCGCTCAGTTCAATTTTGTCAATGGCAGGTATTGTGTTCTCAACATAATAAGATGCTTTGAGAAAGCTTACAGAGGCTGTGGATAGTGGGCAGTTTGTGCCCACTGCTGCTGTAGTGACAGTGGTACTACAGGTGCTGTGCTTGCCTTTGGTGCAGAGGTCTATGTTCTATTCAAGTAACTCAGTTGCTGAAAATACAGTGCAGCATTAGAGGTGGAGGAGTGCTCCACTCGAGTGTGCTGTCCTTCAGATGAGATGTCAAACTGAGGTCCCATCTGCTTGAGTTTGTAGTAGTTCAGGTGGATTTAAAAGAACCATGACACCTATCAAAAGGAGTAAAAATACTACCCCAGATCTCACCTGAAGAGAAACCATTAGCCTAGGTGGACTAACCTAATCAGCAAAGGAAAAATAAATTAAAATAAAATACAATATCGCATCCTGTCCTTGACTTTTGATAATATATTCTATGCTGGTATTATTGAAAAAGATATAGCCCCTTAACTTGTTCACTGGATTGCAAATCGACTACACTACAGATCTCAAACTGTGAAAGTTGTTGTTTTCCACTATGAATGTAAAATGTAACTGCAATAGGCCTCAGTGCTGAGCTCTAACCTGTTTGGCATTGATTTTACAGATGTCCAAGCCAGTATCCCATAAGAGAGGGGTTGACCGAGTTTGCTGATGACAACAAGGTGGGTATCATCATCCACTAATCCAGTAGAAATTAATGGCTCCAGCAGGGGCAAGAGTATGGACATACTCGGCATACCAAAAAATGATCTCATGCAAAATGCAAAACATCTGCTCCCCATCTCATGCGTTATCAATAATGTTTCTCTTCAGATAGGCATGGTCATAAGAGAGCTGGGTGCTTGTGTGAACATCTCTCTCTCTCCCTTTGACTCTTTAATATCTGATTATGGTGTTTCCACCATAATCAGGATATCCGTCTGTCTTGCCCAGTGAAATTCTAATGGAATATCCTGAAACTACAACAAAGTTATCATATCTTTGTAATCTTGCCTTATTATCCAGTCAGTGAATGCAATATCCCCTATGGTACATACAAATCCAAGCATGCTGCTTAACTGGTAAGGCACTAAAGATTTCAGACCAACAAAATGTAATTCATTAAACTATCCTGATAGATTAGTACAGCTGTCCTTATAATCAGCAGGCTACTAATTGTTTTGCGGTAATATATGTCTTACTTTTCAAGCCATGAAAGACACAATCCTATCTGACCTGCTATTTCTTCACAAAGCCAGTAGCACTAGAAATATTCACACAAGGGAACTAAATCTATACTAATAAACAAGGGCAGGGATATGTTCAAAACTCAATATATTTGTAGCCTCTGGAATAAGTTTACACACTACTTTATTATTTATTTCATTTGGCATGTGTTTACTGACAATGTCTGACTGGACCAAAAAGTGCCATTTTTCAGTGTTGGCCTGGAGAGAAAAGCTTCACAAGTTGCAGAGATTACAGCACAATACTAATAAAGATTGCATTTTCATTACACAATCTAAGCAGTTTTAAAAATTACATACATAAAATAAAATAAAATAGAAGCTTAAGCTTTGAAATAGCAGATGTATTGAACAACTGATCATCATCATGAGTGTGGCAAGAAAAATACAAGCATAACTAATGCATTGTGGTGCCTGTCTCGTAAGCTGCAGAAAAAAGAGCTTATGAGGGATGAGACAGTGTGGAAAACCATGGAAAAAGGTAGGAGAGGTAATTTAGTGTGGAAGTAGAGAAGGAAGGGGAAGGAATACAGTGTGGAAGTAGAGGGGGTCAAACAATGCAATCATTTTGCTATTTTTAAGGCTAGTCTTGAAGACTGGTTAGGTAAATAAAAATTTACCCAGGCTCAGGTAATCATGGATAACTCTGATTAATTTGGGATGTGAGCACTATTAACTACTCAAAAAAAACTGGCAAGATCTTTTTTTATGTGCGCCAAATTAGGGAGTAGAAAGTGATGTCCTCTTCACAGAAGGCCTCAGCAGTGCTGCTCTGATTTAGCATGTTTTCTTACATAAAAATTAAGCTTGTCCATGGGTTAGAACTGATTTTTGCACATTTACCAGCCATGAATAACTATTTTTCACTGGGTTTATTAGGCCAAGTGAGATTTATCTTTATTCCGTAGGTATATACAGCACATACCTTTCTTAGAATGATTTTCATTTTCTTTAATTCTTAACTTCATTTTGCACCAAAAAGCTGTTTCGGTATTTTGCAATATTTATTCCACGTCTGGATTTTCCTATCAAATGATGGTAGTGTGTCGACAGTTTTCAGATTGTTCTGTATGATTACATTGCCTCCAAAGTGTTAAGTACTGACATTTTTTTGTCATCCTGATATTTTATTGTAGAAAATAAAATCAGATTCCCTTAAAATATTCAGAAGCTGTAGTACGAAGGGACCAGCATGATCAAGTCAACAAGAAGAAACGTTTTATTAAAGAAGTAGATAATGAAACATGTTTGGCTGGCTCTAAAACAAAGAGTAATAGAATTTTTTTGTAAAATAAGTACCTCCTCACTTGATATCATACAAATACGCCTACTACAGTTTAGTGTCCCATCAATCTCGGCATTTGATCCAAATGCAGTAGAATATGTGGTCTTCTTTGATTTTAAACATGGTAGTTGATACAGTACATCATAAAAGTTTAGGGAACAAGCTATCATAGCTTGGACCTGTTTCAATATTCAATGTGGTTTGTTAAACCAAACTCTAAGCCCATGCCATACCTCATTACTGGATCAGACACCATAAGTCACATCTAGTCATCCAGGCTTCTTTTAAATAAACTAATGGCTGCTTTCTTGCTAATTTGCAAAAAGAGAGCAATCCACTATAGATCTCTTCTGCAGCTGAAACCTTTATGCGTTAATAAGAGCATGCACTAGGAAACTTCAACAAGCAAATTCTTAGTATCCTGTTCATATTATTTCATTTTAATACCGCAAATAATAATGGTATCAACATTGTTTATATATGTATACCTAAGTTTGACAATCTGTAGCAAATAGTAAACAGATACATTTTTGACAACCTGCTCCATATTTTAAGTTTCTCAGTCCTTCTATTAGTCTTGTGTAGTACCTTCAAATTCTCTCCAACTTTTTATCTGTTTACAGGTATAGTATTCACTTGTTGGTCACACTATTGACTTATAAACAAGAATTAGGATTTATTTACACATATGAAATTTCTATAATATTTTTTATCACCCCGTAGCATTTCCTTATAGATCCGTGGGTGATTACTTGGCTAATAACACCAGGGGGCTTTTTTTTTTTAAAGCCTAGCTGTGCTTTCTTAGGTAAAAAAAAATCAAACCCTGCACCTTCTGTCTGTGAGGCTATCACACTAACTATCATGCCAGTCTCCAGTCCCTTGTAATTTCCACCAAGTTAATATCAAATAACAATTCTTTTCCAATCCTAATTCTCAATTTTTTAATATTGTTGACTCATTCTAAGATCTTATTATTTATTGCATAAAAGTAGCAATGATTTTTCCCACCAAAGTGAATCACATTGGATTTTTTAGCATTAAACTCCATACTTTATTTTATCTTTTATCTTTTATTTATATTTTATATTATGTTATCTTTTATTTATCTTTGACTTTGACGTTATTTCAGTTATATCTCCAAACTGTCCAAACATTGCTACAAATAATACTGATCTTTTAAACTTATAACTCCTGATTCTACCAACATATTGTCAGGAAACTTACTGGACTGAATGTCACTTTGCAGAAGTCACACATAATGATGGCAAACAATACAAGACCCAACACTGACTCCTTTGGAACCCCTGTGACAACTATTTTTGATGATGATACAGCATCCCTTATTTTTGCCCACATGCTCTATTTTCTAACCTATTACTAATTTATCAAATGACATGCTGCTTCACCTTTATTGTTGCTATTATTCACAAAACTACTTCATGTTGGACTGAATTAAATGCCATGGTCAAGTCCAAATGCAGTGTATCTACTGGGAGCCTTATATCTAATGACTTCCAAACCACTTGGTAAAACATATTCAATTAGTTAGACAGGATCCATGTTGATCTAAACAATTTTCTACAATTTGTTCTAGTTCTATGATATTTAACCATGTTATCTATTCTAGGGATACTTTTAAATAACCAGCAGAGAGAATGCTTTCTTCTTTTTCTTTTTTTTCAAGTTTTCTAGTCTACCATAGTCATTAAAGAGCAGTTTGCCTTCCATGGACACTAGCAACATACTGTTCTGTTAAGTTCATAGGTTCATAGGTGTGTACTAGGCCAACAGCTCTGAAGCCTTCACAAGCCTAGCCCACAGTAGTGCCCTAGCATCATGCCACAGTTAGGTCCCGGTGCCTCTATCAAGTAAAGCCACTGTAGTTATCCCTGGGATGAACTTTCTATTTCCCATCCACTCATCAAGATTTGTCTTGAAAAGGGCCAGTGAGGTGCTCTGCTTGACATGTATGGGAAATCTATTCCATAGCATGGGCAGCCTCTGGGTTATGAACCTGTCCCTTCAGCATGTTCTGTTGATATTGGTCATGAGGTTGAGGTACCTGGAGCGTGTGGTGCACACAAATTGGGATTTCTTTAGGTGTAACATTTCTAACAGGGCAGGGTCATACATGGCTTTGTAAGTCAAGCAGAGATTGCCTCTTAATAGACGATGTGAGGGAGAACAAATCTGAAGTTTTTTGAGTCTGTCCATGTAGGGCATGTGTTTAAGGTCTCGGATCCTCTTCATGAGGTACTTTTGTGGCCTTTCCAGCTGTTGCAGGTGTTTAGTAAGGTACATGTCAAATGGGGCATTATACTCAAAGATTAGTCTAATGATGGAAGAGTAGAGAGAGATGATGACCTCTTTCTTCCTGGATGCAAACCCTTGGCAATGAGATGTGCCACACAGAAGGACTTTCTGACCACAGTGGCAATGTGGTGGTCGAAGGAGAGGTTGCTGTCAAGCTGTGTCCCTAGAGCTCTTATAACACCATAAGTGTTCAGTTGGTTACCATCAATGTGGTAATTAGTGGGAACTGAGTTTTTCCCAAAGAGAATGATAATGCATTTTTGGCATTAAGCTTAAGGCCATGGTTTCCACACCAGTCATTGGTCTCAGTGAGGCCTTTCTGTAGGATGTCTACATCACTTGGGGAGTTAATAATGCCTCCCAGCTTGCAATCATCAGTCAACTTGGTCAGCCAGAGTCCGTCCGTGTTAGCCTGGACTTCTGAGGATTAGATGCCAAACAGGAGAGGAACCAGGACTGATCCCTGTGGGACTTCACTCGTGACTGGTTGGCAGTCTGACTTGGAGTCTGCTACTTTCACACTGTGGGTTCTATCTGTGAGCCAATTTGCAACCCACCTAGTGATAGAGGGGTCGATGCCTAGTTTGGTGAGTCTGTCAATAATTCCTGAGTGAGGAATGGTATCAAAGACCTTGGCCAGCTTGAGGTAGGCTGTATGAACTGCCTTGCCCTCATCCACAGCTCTGGTGACTGACTCAAAGAAGTCAACCAGGTCGAGCAGGCCTGATCTACCCTTCACAAAACCAAACTGCATGGGATCCGGAGTTTGGAGATTTCCTATATCCTTGTTAATTAGATCCATGATGATGCACTCCATAGCCTTACAAATCAGACTTGTCAGGCTAATGAGGCAATAATTCCCAGGGTCTGTAGTTGATTCCCCTTTATGGAGAGGGATGACTGTAGAAGTGCGCCATTCTGTAGGGACAAAGCTTGAAGTCAGGCTGTGATTGAACAGGGCACACAGGTGTGGTGCCAGTTCACTTTGTAATTCATATAGAACACAGCCAGGGATATTGTTGTGTCCCATGGAAGCTGTATTCTAGGCCTTGGACAATGCATCTTTAACCTGTGCTACATTAATGCTGGGTGCCTGGCATTCTTCTGGTATTGTGATTGGCCCTTTAGGAGGGGAGAGAGGGGTAAAGTTGGCAATGAATCTTTTGACCAGTGTGTTGGCAATATCTGTTGGCTCAATATAGGAGATACCATTGTGCAGAAACTCAGAGCAAATCTGGGTATTGCTGGGGAGATTCTTGATATAACTGTAGAAGACTTTTTGGTTGTTTTTAGTGTCTGCAGCAATTATGCCTTCATAGCTATCTTTAGAGGTTTTGATGAGGGATCTCAACTTTTTGTTGAGGCTAATAAGGGAGTTTTTCCAGTCTTGGGACTTCATCCTTTTCTGCAACAGTTTCTTCCTACTGCTGTAGAGTTTGTTAATGGCAGGGAACTACCAGATTGGCTTCCTTTCTTGGAGGAGAGTGTGTTGGTTCTGTTGGGTATGGCTAGTTCCATGCATTTATGTACGTGTTCATACAGTGCATTGGTGTATGATTTGGTGGTCATGCACCTATTTTCCATTTGCATGGGTGCCCTGAAGTTAGTCATTTCTGTTTTTGGGAGCCCGAAGTCAACTTTGGAGAAGTTTTACATGGTGGTTACCTTTGCTGGTGATGTGGGTGAGATGTGGATTTCCATGGTAATTAGTTTGTGGTCAGATCTAACCAGGGAGGAATTGACTATTGGTGGTGAGCAGCAGTTGCCCATGTTAGTAATAACCAAGTCAAGGATGTTGCTTCCTCTAGTGGGGGTAAGAATGAGCTGGTCCAGTGCATTGGAATTAATGTATTCTAGGAAGCAATGGGCAAGTGTATTGGTGCATGAGTAGTTTCTCAGTCTTCTTTATATCTACAAAAATATGCCAAGATTCAGATATACTGAGATATGTTCCCTACTCATTACTTTTTTTCATTTCCCATGCCCTATTCCATAACTGATTTGTTCCTAATCTGCTCTTTAATAAGTCTTTCTTGGACTGCTATCTACTAATTCTGTTAAACTTTTTTATGTTTCTGTTTCCCATGCATCACTATAATGATCAGACCCATGGATATCAGGAAAAGACTACTGCAACAGCAGTCATAATCCGTATAACATTTAGTATTTTATCTAGTATTTCTGGTTCCATAACAATTTGTTCATGTCCATATGCTGTGCTGTAGCTAACTCATTTATCAATAGCTCCTTTCCCTGCACCAATATTACCCATCTACATTTGTAACATTAATGTCACCTACTATTATTTCATAGCCATTCTAAAGATAACTACATATAATTTGGTTAAAACCTACCATAGCTCCCCTGTTTATATTAGGGTTCTGTAAAACAGAACTATCTTCCATTCAGATCTCTTCTGATTCATACACACTATGTTTACTTCATACTTTGTGTGTTTATAGTTCAAAACAGAGTTAAACCTATTAGTAACAGAAATTGGCACTCCATCCTCTTTTTTTATTGATTGTCACATTGTTATGGGAAATAAACCATGGCAATGCAAATGGTCTGTTAGAGTCTAAAAACTTAAGTTTCAATGACCATAATTACATCACATTCCCCACTATTTGCTCTATATTCAAAGACTACTATTTATTGTTTTGACTTCTACCATTACACATGGAAATAATAGTTACTTGCCACCTCTTTTACTGCACCTATATTTCAGTATCTATATTTCTGGTAGATCCAGGGTACTCATAGCAGTGCTGAGAGAAAGACATATCCCAGGTGACTGGTGAATAAGCATACTCGTGCCAGTGTACAAGAACGAAGGAGACGTACAACTGTAGACAGTACAGAGGTATCAAACTCCTGTCACATTGCATGAAAGTTCTAGAGAGTTACTGACAAATGTATATGCAGAATAGTAGAAAGCAAGATGGGAGATTAGCAGTTCAGATTCAGATCAGGGTGCAGCACAATTGACCCAATGTTTGTAGTGAGAAAGATAGTTGAGAAAAAACTAGAGAAGAGAAGAATCCAGCTGTGTATTCTTAGACTTGGAAAAAGCATACGACAAGGTCACAATAAAGCTGATCGGGCAGTCTTGCAGTGACTTGATGTCTCAGAATCATTGGTAGAATTAGTGAAAGCTATGTACAAGACCCAATGACTCAAGTATGAACAAGATTCAGTTTCACAGAGGGGTTCCCAGTGGGAGTGGGTGTGCATCAGAGTTAATCTCTGATCCCATTGTTCATATTGGTAATGGATGACATTAGCAAACAGGTTGGAGAGAAAAGATCAGCAAAGTTGTTGTGTCCAGACAATGTGACATTACAGGCAGATTGAGCAAGAACTTCAGCAAAGAATGAGGGAATGGGACGCAAAACAGAAGGCACATGGGATGAAACTGAGTACAGATAAGACAGTGGTAATGGCAGCAATTGTGGGAAATAAGAAAAAGCTGAGAATTGAGATAGAAGGGAAGATAATGAAACAGGTTAATAGCTTCAAATAGCTGGGAGGGGTGGTTGAGGAGAAGGGAAGTCTAAATGAAGAGGTCAAAGCTAAAATCAGAGGGTCTGCAGCCAACTGGATAGAGTGTCAGATGTTGTGTATGACAGAAAAATGCCAAAGAAGCTAAAAAAAGTAAGGTGTACAAAACAGTGCTGAGACCAGTACTACTGTATGGTACAGAAACCTGGGCAGTAAAGGTAGAACAGTTGAGAAAGCTAGAGGTGGTGGAGATGAAGTGCCTGAGATGGGTGGTAGGATGCAGAATGTAGGACAGATGAAGAAATGAGGACATAAGAGCAAAAGCCAAAGTAGTTCCAATTGCAGAAAAGATCAAAGAGAAGAGATTACTTTGGTTTGGACATATGTGCCGAAAAGCAGAAGTCAATCTGGTGAAGAAGATTTGGAGCATACAGGAAGAAGGCAAGAGGAAACAAGAGCATCCAGCAAAGGGTTAGATGGATTGTGTGAGAGAAGACCTGTGACAGTCAGGCATGCGAGTGTAAGAAGGTAGGAGTGTTGCATTGAATCAAGAGAGATGGCAGCGTTGACACGACATTCTGACCCCATGTAGAATATGGGAAAAGGGGGCTGCTGATAATGATGATTATGATGATTACTGCATCAGTTCTTCACATCATTTATCAGATTAAAAGCATTTAATATGTGTTCCCCTTTTACCTCTTGAACTATTTATTGCCAAGGTATTGGGACTCAGCTGTTTGAGTCCCTATGTCATTGTGTGTTACAATATCAGATGTTGGAGCAATTCACAATTCTTTATGCCTAATTATCTTAATAACAGGGAATATATATATATATATATATATGTCTACACACACACACACACATATATATATATATATATATATATATATATATA
Organism: Protopterus annectens; assembly: GCF_019279795.1. Lineage (NCBI taxonomy): Eukaryota > Metazoa > Chordata > Ceratodontiformes > Protopteridae > Protopterus > Protopterus annectens. Next base: position 136,421,786 of record NC_056731.1, read on the forward strand.
TATATATATATATAATAATAATTCTCGAATACCCATATCATCGAATGTCATTTTCATGAGATGAAAATCACGAAAACGAAATACCTGAATGGTGAATTTCTCCCAGGCCAAGTAAACACTTCCTTTTCAGTGGGGAGTTCAATCTTTCACTGCCCCTTCCCCAAGAGCCATAGGCAGAGTAACTTGAGAACAAAATAAGACACAAAAAAGCTCCTAAAGAATCACAGCAGACAGCCTAAGTCCTTTGCTACAGTAAAAAGCACATACTGACAATAAATTTCATTCACTTGTGGCTGTCACATTTGCACCTAATCACCAACTCAGTCATACTGCTGATCATGACCCTTAAAAAACTGCACTCAGTGCAGAAATCTCCTTTGGCCTTCCTTGGTTATCAGACTGTCTCTCTGTCATTTAGAGGGGCTGTCAATAACAATGAGTTTGCTGGACATTTATATTAAAAGTTTTGCTTGATTTGTTGGTGCCAGCTGAAGAGTCTTTTAGGAATAAACCCTTAAATAAAAGAAAGCAGAGCTATCTTTGATTAAATGTGTAAACTGCTCTGTAGAGAATGAAAGAAGGGTAAAGTCTTGAGAGAGAGAGTTAAGGAAGAGTTAAGAGAGTGGTAGACAGACACAGGGATGGAAAAAAAGGGGGCTGACAGGGATCTGGCTTCACTGAGGGAAAAAAAAAAATGCAAAAAAAGATCTGGCCAATGTACTAGCTGAGATTCTGATCACAGTTATCAACAGATCACTGACCATTGTGTGCCTCATACAGCTCAGCTGCCCAGAACTTTGTGGAATCCAGATTGTTGCCTATTATTTTTGCTCTAGCCACGGTGGTGCAGCGGTTAGCATTATTGCCTCACAGCAAGAGGTTATCTGGTTTGATTCTCAGCTGGGGTGCCTTCTGTGCGGAGTCTGCATGTCCTCCCTGTGGTCGTGTGTGTTTCCTCCGGGTGCTCTGGTTTCCTCCCAAAGACATGCAGTAGGTGGATTGTACACTCTAAATTGGCCCTAGGTGTGTGTGTGTGTGTGTGTGTATGCCTTCTGTGGAAGGTTCGGCGCCGGGCTGGCAACTTGACACTGCAAAACTCCACTGCCAATCATGAGCGGACAGATGATCCGCTGTGGCGACCCCTAACCGGGAAAAGCCGAAAGAAGAAGAATTTTTGGTCTAACCAACACAGAATGTGGGGTTGTTTGGCATATCACTAAGGACTGATGTCACTGTTACAGACTTCATATCTGTATGAATTTTCTAAGCTTGTAAGAGCAATTTTTAGAATCTGTTATTTACTTATCCTTTCTTGACTGGGTTATTTCCTCTAGGTTAGTGGTCTATTTTCAATGGAGACTGAACGTGATATTTCAACTACTGTGGGACATTTGTCCAGGGCATCAGGAAACTTCTCCTATTCTTTGTGTTTCACTTGTGTGTACTGTAATTGGCTGTATGGTTGCTGCACAATGGAGTGGAATAAGAATGGTCAGACATTAGAGGCTAAAGAAAAAGATATATTTTGGTTACACTTTTGAACTAGGATGATTTATCAACAGGTGTCTTGAAAAAATGATAAATTAACAAGAGCCTAAAGGTGAAAATGTAATATTATGGAGTCAAATGATGCAAAAGTGGAGAATGAGGGTTTAAACAACATAGAGCTTGCTGAACTGGAAGTGTTGTCAAGGCATAGCAGAACATTACACCAATAAACTGATTTTGGTGGGCAAGAAAAGGAAGTGCTGACAGTTTGCATCAAGCAAAAGAAAAGGCAGCAATAAGTTCTTCTGCTTCTCTGCTATGAAATAATTTATAAAACAAAACTGCTAAAAATGTTCAGTTGTGCCTATTGTCAGAATTTCTTCTAAGTTAGAATCTGTTATTAATAGAACTGAAGTGGGAGACAATACTGACAACTGGTATTTCTGCAATGGATACTAGTGTGCCTCTACTTATTGGAATAGACAGCCTCTGTGATGTGACTTATAAAAATGCTTCAGCTGCAGTTCATTTTCTACAGTTATGTGATTTAAAATAACTGTGAGTCTCATGGTACAATTATGAATTCCAAGCAATGAACATTGACTATAAAAGAAAATTGTACAGTTTTGTACTACTGATATGCATAATGAAACTTTGATTTTTTTCTTATTTGTCAAAATGTATTTGAAATGAAAAAAAAAATGTATGATGAAAGGAATGTTTGAAATAGAGCATGGAAATGTGGGTAGAACTTAATGCTACAGAAGGAAAAAAATGTGCATATACCAGTTGTTGTAAGTATAGTTGATTATAGGGCAAAGGTATACTACAGAAATCCACCTGCAATATGTTTCTTTTGTGGAACTAGTACACACAGAATTTAAGCCTGTAATAACAAAATTGTTTTCCATGTGGAGACATAGGAAATGTGAAACAAGATGTGAAAAATTCTGTAAAAAATGTTAAAAGTATAGAACATATCTGGTTTCATTGCCCATTATAAAAGAAACTGAATAAAAATGTGAAATGTTTCTGCAGTGCGTCATCTGGTGGTGGGGGCATTACTCATTTGAAAAAGAAGAGGGGAAGGAAGGAGGGTTGGGTGAAAGTTCAGAAGTTGATTGTAGTGAAGATAAAGGAACAATAGCACTACAGTTAAATGAGTTAGAAAAAAAGAAAAATTAGACAAAATATAAAACACTGTTGAAAAGGATAACTTGTAACTCTGCAGTTTCAATGTAAATAGCTTGATAAATGAAGATAGATTTATTAAATTTCTAACATTTTGTAGTGATTTACTATAAAGTTCAATAAAATAACATTTATAAATGAAGGAAAAGGTGTAAAAAATGGAATATCTAGGTTGTTGATGCAAATGAATGGAAATGTTATTCAAGGAATTTGTGGAAACTACATATGCCTTTACTACCTTTTAGTATTTTATGGATTCGGTAGTAGCAGATAAGTAATATTTAGAATATTTTTAACAGGTACAAAAAATTAATCTATACAAGAAGAAATATGTATAGGAAGACATGGAAAGAATACATGGATACTTTGCATAACATTAATAAACATAAATATTACGAATTAGAGATGTGATTATTAACTGAACAAAAAGTGACTTTGTTAATGGAAAAACAAAAATACAGTGTAACATCCTTGCTGTGGGCAGTAATCAAGGAGACTGAATCCTCACCACTGATATGGGTGAGTGATGTTCACATGGAACAAAGATAGATACACACACAGTATTTCCAAATGCAGCTCTCTGCATCAAAACACACAGGGAACACACTCATTCTGGGGGCTGGGTTTTCCTCTCTGTCTCTTCAGGCCCCCAGTAAGACTTCTCACTGACACAGCTGTAGAGTTGAGTCTACATCCAAGTGACCAAGCCAATTCCTCCACCACTATCTCCGTGAAACAAGTGCTCTGTGTCCCTGCCTCAAGCAGCTGACACACACACTCTTTGAGATTTGATTTGCACACACACACACACACACACACACACACACACACACACACACACACACACACACACACACACACACACACACACACACATGCACAAAAAGAAACTAGGAAGGGCTAGCAAAGATTTACTTGCTCTGCTACCCTTTACCCAGAGTGTAAGTTAGTTACTGTCACCAGAGACTCCTAAGTCAGCTACTCTAAGGCTCTTACAAGGGTATCCAATTATACTGAGTGAAAATAATACTAATACAAATGATAGTGTTTGACCAATGTAGTAAGACTTTCAGGAGAGGCCACAGTGTCAACAAATAAATATAAGTACTCTCAAATGTTAAAAACTTCTCTAAAGGACCAGCCACAATTAATAGTTTTTTGTTGTGTCTTTCGGCTTTTCCCAGTTTGGGGTTGCCACAGCAGAACTCCGGTCCGCTAATGTTTAGCAGTGGACTTTTATGGTGCCAAGTTGCTAGCCCAAAGCCCAAGCTTTAAAGAAGGCACACCCATTTATGCAAGCACCTACCAGCATGTCTTTAAACGTCACTCAACCACAGGGAGTACATGTAGGCTCCACACAGAAGGTGCTCTAGCCAAGAATCGAACGAGAGAGCCTCTTGCTGTGAGGCGACAACGCTAAGTAATAAAAGAACATGAAAACATGAAAATGCTAAATATCTATTTACAGTAAACACCAGAGTTTCAGACACAGGAAATATTAAAAATAGTGTGATTGAATTAGAGATGGTATAGCCACTTTAAAAGGGATGTTGTCTCCAGGTCCAGATGGCATTCCTTATACTTTTTTATAGGAATGTGGGCTGGATTCAATAAAGCCTACACTAAGTGTACACTGTTCCGAGGAAAAGACAACACAGACATACCACACACCTTCTTCTTCCTAGTTTTAGTTTTCCTACTGATATTTTTCTACTTTAAATATTGACAAGGATTCATAAAGGTTACCACCAAGTGTAGACTATATGAACACTTAGTGTAATCTTTCTGAGTGACTAGAAAACACAAAAATGAGATAAGAATTTTATTGCATACATATCGTGTACACTTAGTGTAGGCTTTATTGAATCTCAGGGTGTGACTTTACAACAAAAAAGATATCTGCAACCATATTAAATGATTGTCCAGAACAAGTAACTGATGATATCTATGCTTCTGAAGGAATTATTAGATTTATTTAAAAAGAAAGGCCACAAACAAGAACTTGATAAATGGAGATCAATAACATTGAAAAACACAGATTTTAAGTTATTTTGTAAAATGTTTGCATACAGTATTCAGCGTACTGTGGATTAAAATACTTAAATCAGGCATTTATGGCCTGAAAGGTAAAAATAGTCAAGCTATGGTAATCTTGATAAGAGAAATTATAGCGATGATTAGAAAAAATGATAAAAGGGACTGTTACTCTCATGTGATATTCAAAAGGGTTTTGATGCAGTCAGTCATCATGGCATCTGGGACGTTATGAAATGTTATGGCTTTGGCAATAAAATAAGAATTGCAATTTAGACTATATATATATATATATATATATATATATATATATATATATATATATATATATATATATATATCAGCATATTGGTGTTCAACCTTTAGTACATGGCCAAGTTGGTAGGAGAATGAAAGTATGACGAGGAATAAAACAACGACGCCTGTTGTGTTTTTTTTTTTTTTTTGTATCGCAATGAATATTTTCTTGAACAATGTGAAAAAGCCTGTGATGAAGCCAGATGGAATGCCTTACCAAATGTACAAATTCCTTTTTGCTTTGCATATGTGGGTTATCTAACTGTAATTATAAAATCAAAGACTTGGATAAACTTTGCCATTAGGAGTTAGAAGAGCGATTAGTTTCAGTAGGTCTACAGTTTAATAAAGAAAAATTGTATGTGATTCTTCAACATAGTTGGTATAATGGTTAAGGTCAGCCTTAACCATTCTCAAGATACAAAATTTGTACCCATTTGCAGCCAATGCCTGTATGGAGTTTGCATTCTCTCTGTGTTTCTGTAGTGTTCCTCCCACCCCTAAAAACATATTGAATGTTCCTACCTCAAAATTGCCCAAGAATGGAATTGTTGGCAGCAGCATGATTTCTAGATGGCACTTATCTGGGAAAGAGTTGTATAGAAAAACCACTTTAGGCATCAACTGTGGTGTTCAGTATCCTCTAGATAGGAGAGCATGGATCATAAACTGTATGTTGTTTCAAGGCTAGATACTCAATGGTATAAAATTCATTCAAGATGATTTGTTCATGTTGTCAAAAGTGTGCATGGCTATTTGCTGCTGTTGCTGCTAAGTGAGTTGAGGACCCTTCCTATTCCAACCTACACCATAGACCCAAGCTAATGGTGGAAAGTGTCTAACTCCCCCTATTGGCCAGTGTGTGCCCACCATAAAGCCCAGTAGTCCTCAATCATTAAACTACTGGGCACACGATATCCATTTGCCAGCTTGGGTTACCTGTGATAGTTCTGCTAAGCAACAGCTAGACATAAAACCAATCAAGTTGCCAAACATGAACTAAGGATTGCTACACTCAATATAGTTCAACTGACAGAATACAGCTTGGGAGTGGATTTCATGAAGGTAAGGAGTAGGTTGGACATTCTCTGTCTCCTGGAGACAAGATGAAATGGTACTGCAGCAAAGCCATTTTGCTTGGAATACACCATCTACTAGTGAGTAGCAGGAGGACAAACTAGAAATGGTGTAGAAATTATGGTAAGAAAGTCTTCAGAAGAGAGTGATGGATGACAGACTCATGGCAATCAGACTCCAGTGTAAGGACAGGACACTGTTCAAAATCTCATCCTATGCCCCACAACAGGATTATGAGATCAAGGAAAAATCAGGAAGGCATTGCAGGACCTTCTACTGAAAGCCGGACAACTTGAGTTGGTGTTGATAATGGGAACCAGAATGCAGATTTTGGTTGTGATGACAGCAAATGGGGGAAATCAGAAGAATCTGAGAAAATAGAAGGGAAAATAGTGAACAAGTTAACAGCTTCAATAATCTGGGAGGGGTGGTTGAGGAGGAGAGAAGTATGAATGAGGAGGTCAAAGCAAGAACAAGATGAGCTGCAGCCAACTGCACAGAATGTCCGGTGTGACAGAAGAATACCAAAGGAGATGAAAAGTAAGGAGTACAAAGCAGTGGTGCAACCAGTACTGCTGTATGGTGCAGAAACCTGGGCAGTAAAGGCAGATCAGGTGAGGGATGTACAAAAAAACAACTCATGCTCAACCTCCAAAAAACAAAACTCTTAATCTTTCTCCCAAAACCCCGCTACCACCTTAATACCTCTTTCAACACCTCTTCACTCAACAACACCACAATCTCTCCTGAGTTATCATTGATGACCAACTGAAATTTGACCTTCACATTCATCAGTGCAGTAAGAAAAAACATCAAAAGCTTGGCCTCCTTTACAGAAACAAAAGGTTCCTCACCTGATTCTAGAATAACACTTGCCAATGCTTACCCCATTCCCAACCTCTTCTATAGCTAACAAAGCTTCACTAACTTTCAGTTTACTTTTGTCTCCAAACTTAAATCTTCCAATAACAAAGTGGCCAGATTTGCTGCTAATTGCCCTACAAATCTCACCACTGTCTGGCACTCAGGTCACTTAAATGGCTCGAGTTCCCAAACCACCTCAAATTATCCCAACTTCTCATAATCCACTCCATCAATAAACCCTCTGACTGTCCAAGCAACTCCTCACATGTCTCACTCTATACCCCTGCCCATCCTCTCAGGAGCTCTGATCAACAACTGCTGCAAATACACAAACCTAACAAATCTGCAGGACAGAATCTATCCAGCTACTCTCCCACCATCCAATGGAACAAGCTTCCCTTGACCATACATACCTCAGACCTATAAATTCAAGAACTCACTTAATCAATACCTAATCAACCTCAGGATATGTGCCTGTAATCCCCCCCCCTGAATCTAGTCCTACTCTGGCTCACTCTTCTTTTCCCCTATCTTCCTCTTCATCTAATATATACCCATCACATTCCTCTCACTTCATGCCAGCTCTTAACTCCTTATCTTCCTCCAAATACCCACATTCTGCCTTTTTAATCTCATTCTATCTTTCTCTTACCTACCTCCTTCTGAGAAGGAGACAAATTCCTTACTCTCGCCGTCCTGCTTCACTTATCTCTGACTTCTGCTGTACATTCCATTAACCTAACATCACTCAGCATTTCTTGACCTCCACAGCACAGTCTTAAATCTACTCCTCCTCCTCATGCTCACCACCTTTCTTTCTGGCTGATCAGCACACTGTATGCTATCCTGCAAGCTTGTTACTCTCATAGAATTATCTACTATCCCTCTAGTATATGTCACTTATATTACTTTCTGCTTCAAACACTAACTGTAATTAAATCTCTCTTGCTTTCATTATTGTAAATGCTTCTGCTGGCAATTGTCATTGTATTACATACTTACTGTATTCTTGATCTGTTATAGTTTTTGCTTTGGAGCCTTGTATTTCTCATTGTATTGTAGGTGTACTGTAATGTTAATATTTGTTATTATCTGTACTTTGGAGACTTTCTCCCCGGGCCTCCACTGAAAAAGGGTTTTGACCCAGTTGGACTATCCGGGTCAACAAATGTCAACTAAACAAATAAATAAAAAATAAGTAAACTTATGAGTAATAAGAGATAAAGTACCTGAGATGGGTGGTAGGATGTGCATTGTGGGACAGATGAAATGAGGACATCAGAGCAGAAGCCAAAGTAGCTTCAGTTGTTGAGAGGGTTAAAGAGAATAAATTATTGTGGTTTGGACACACATGAAGGAAAGCAGAATTCAATCTGGTGAAAATGATTTCAGACAGACAGGAAGAAGGGAAAAAATGAAGGTGCCCTATTAAAAGATGGATGGATTGTATGAGACAGCACATTTGACAGTCGTGTATGATAGTCAAAGTCAGTAGGAGAGTTGCAGTGAATCAAGAGAGATAGTGGAAGTTGACGCAGCATGGCGACCTCATATAGAAAATGGGAAAAAGAAGGTCAATGAGATGGTGTACAGAGTTTGGTACTGTAGTACATTTTGACAAACTAAACTTTTGTTAAAGATAGTATAAAAATATTAGGTATATATTTATTTTGGGTGTGAACAAATAATGTTGCAGCATTGGGATGCAGTATTATTAGAGACTCAACAGACAATGAAGAAATGCAATTGTTTTAGGCTGTGTTTGTGATCTACATGCAAAGATATTAGAAAAGTCGCATTACATTGGAGGCGGTTATATTCTATATTGTTAAAAAATATATGTTGCTGATTAATTTTTTGATTTTATTTTTTGTGGCATTCTGTGTTATGCCCACTGAGAGGAAATACTGTATTGAGTAAAATAAGTTGATGTGTGTTTAAGAATGGTTAAACCAGTTGTATTTATTTATTTATATATCCATTTATCAGTGAATGTTTATTGGAGTAGCCTGACTGGGCACAACATGTGACACCTTTTCAGCAGAAGCCTGGGAAAAAAAACTCTACATAAAAAAATAAATAAATAAAATACATAAAATGTTCATACAGATTACTAAGTTGTGGAATCGGTGTAATGGTGCAGGATTTTGACATATAGTATATACAGTGAAAACATTTTTGGAACTCAGTAGCAGTATAAACAATATTTTTTATTTTCATTATATACATCATACTGCAGTTCCTTAGCATGTCTATATACACAAGGCATACCAGGAAGCACTGCTACAAATCAACAAAGGGACAGTTTTTAACATACTAACAAGCAAAGGTATAAAGCTAATAGCTGTGAGAGAACTGCAAAGAAAATAATAGACAGAGTAGGGGGAGTCAGTGTAGGTTAAGGTGCTGAAAGATGATACTCAACTGGGGGTAGGGCAGGAGCAGAGACAGGTGTCTCTAAAATATTAAGTTATAATTTAAAGATGCTGTGTTGTTAGATTTATTTGAGGGCCAAAGGGAGGAAATTCCACATTCTGGAGACATATGAGGAGTCACCAGCTATATTGTATTACTTACAAATTTGTATAAGAGCCTGATGTGAGGAGCATAAGGGCCTATTTGGGGAGTGCAATTGCAAAACAATAGATAGGTCTGGGCACTGATCCGTCCTGATAAGGAGTTTATGTGTGAATCATAGCTGGGAAACATGTAAGGAGTACGTCAATTATAGCCATAGGAATATAAAGAGTATGGTAATTATAGCCATGGGATTTGCTTAAGGGCAATGCATTGGTGGGATTTATTGGCATATTAGTTGTGAATTTAGTTATCTTGTTGTAGGTTTAATCTGAGCTGGGGATAGAGTTGCTTCTTAGTATTGGGGAAGCATAGATATTTGGGAGTAGAAAGGAAGAGGCTAATTTTTTTGTTTGTTTTTTTTTTTTTTTTTTTTTTTGCTGCAGGAGTGAAATGTGTTTTCATCCTATACAGTGGACCAAGTTGTGTATGCTTTTCTGACTACTTCCCTTATATGGACATCAAATTTTAGGTTTTCATCAGCAGTTACTCCTAACAGATTTGTATGGTGTTCAGGTTCAATCAGGGTGTGATTTAAGGAGATTAGCACAATATAGGGTTATAGCTCAGGGTGCTGCTTTGGGGTGAAGAGAATTAGTTTAGATTTTTTTGGGAATTAGGAGTAGTTGAGAGTTAGAGAACCATGTTTCAATGGATGTAAGGGATTGTTATGTAATTTGTTGTAATTTGTCTATGTCAGTGACAGTGCATAGAAGGACAGAGTCAGCAGCACAATGATGGAATGATTGTTGGCTTTCTAGAGATCATTTATGAATTTGCTAAAATGATGTGGCCCAGTGATGGAACCTTGAGGGACCCCATCTGATACAAGGAGGGAGGAGGAGAAGTAAGAATGTATCCATTTTACAGACTGATTTCTGCCCACTGAGATAGCTTTCAGACCATGTGAGGGAAGGGATATCAAGTCCAGGGGTAGAATGTCTATGAAGGAGTAAAGTTTGGAAGACTCTATGAAAAGCATTTGAAAGGTCAAAGAAATCTACAGATACTAGATGACCTTTATTTCTGATTTGATTTAATAAAGATGTGAATGAGCTGCAGCAGTACTATAGTCTGGACAAAAACATGCTGTGTTGAAGACAGAAGTTAGTTTGTCCAGAAGGAACTTAAGGAGCTGGGTGTTAATGCCTTTCCCTAATATTTTTGATAAATCAATAAGACAGTGATTAGTCTATAGCTACAAAAATCAGAATTGCCACCTTTGTGCAGCAGTAGAATAAAAGATTTTTTCCATATGTTAGAGACACGGTTTTCTTTTATGGAATTGTTTAAAAGTAAAGACATTGGAAATGGTAGGACATCAGCTGCGATTTTTAGGTATTCAGAGAGGGGATTATCTGGGCAAAACTGGAGAGTTTTAGCTGTGTAAATATTTTTTATATAGTTGAAGTTGTGACTGGGCTAAAAGAATGAAAGGAGTGTGTTATGGGTTTTTGGTTGTAAGTTAGTAGATATAGCAGTAGTGGAGTTTTACATGAGAGAGATCTCTATCTGCTTGAAATGCTGATTAAATTTAGGGCAGCTAAATTTATTTTCTACATCACTATCTAGAGAATGAGGTTGGCTAGTATGGTCTAGATGCAAGAGTTGGTAAATAGAAGAGCAGAATATTTGGGGATTCTTCAGATTGGTGTTCTGATAATTTGTATAATAAACTTTATTATCTTTTTTTTTATTAAGTTAAGTTTCTGAGCTGCTTAAAGTTTAGTAGATGTCATTTGAAAATGAACAAATCAACCCCCATGCAAGTACAGTAAGGTGCTAGGCTCAAAATGCCCAAAAGTTCAACTGCAAAATTCAGCGCACAATATTAGCTACTTGTTCAAGTCAAAGTGAGTTAAAACTGAACCATTTCTAGTATTTCCTATTTTTTTCCCATTCCTTCATTAGTTGTTTAGTCTGCCTGGACATCAAGGGGACTGGATTTGATTTTTGTTTTGATAAGGTCATGTGTATTTAAGGTATCAAGGAAGTTAACATTGAATAGAGTTACTGCTTTGTCTAAAGGGAGTGTGTGCAGTGGTTTCCTGTCAGAGTTTTAAATTTGAAGGAAAAGTTTCCTTATTGAAGGTGGTCAAAGTTTGGGCTCTGTTGCATTGGAGTCATTTAGTGATAATCCAGAAAGCTTGAGTCATATTTGGTATCCAACCTGTGTACCAGAGAGTGAGATAACAGACAACAAACAATGTACTAAGAATTAAGCCTAGATAAAATCACTGTAGCTAGCAGATCTAGGGGAGTCTCTCTCTGATGCCCTCCATTTGGGAGGAAAAAAAAAGATGCCTCATTGAAGTTTCAAGTGGTATATTCTGTTAAGCAGGTAGATTGAAGAATGTTCTTGTTCTAATACATTCCACCCGAGAAGTCAGTTATTTAAAGTCAGTTTCAGACAATGGTCGGCGATCACCGGAAACTGAATGGAGTAAAATCTGGGAGATGGAAAAACAAGAAGTCAATCCCAAAGCTTAGAGGTTAGTCCCTTATTTGAATATTCCTGAAAGACCAGTGAGGATTTACCAGCTCAGCAGCCTGAGGAACCTCATTCTTAGTTAAAAGGTTTTGAATATGACAACACAGTATACTACTACAGAACTATATTAAAGAAAACACTTTCACCTGAGTTTCATCAGGTCCATCTAATAGAATGGTTTGTAGAGTGATCATTGAAAATGCCTGGTTTTATGAGGTCATCATCAGACATTTTTAGCCTGTTTTGTATCCCATGTTATATGAGATGCTGTGTCTGCCTTTGTGGGCCTTGAAGCAGATTATGGATGCTTTATTACAGAACTTTTTCTAATGCTAATAACCAACCAAAAGAAACCATACAAATGCACAGCAACTCAACCAACAGCCATCATTTCAGTGTACTACCACGCATGTACTTTAGCAGTATCATGCATCAATGAAAAATAAAAATGCTGACATTTAAAACACTAAACACATTTATTATGAACAATCTAAGTGCTTTCAAGCACGTTTGTCCTCTAAAAAATACATGGAACTGCATCAGAGATAAAGTACAATAAAAAAAAAAAATCCCTTAAATATCCATCAAACCCCTCTTACAAATCTCTTACCATAGCAAATTAATTAATTATATAATAATAAATAACATTGAAATAACTGCATTATAAATCAGTTCAAAATAAATCAAATACAATTGAAAGATTTCATTTTTAGGAAAACTGTTAATAGAAGTCATGTCATTTAAACTATGTGGACCTGTACCATGTTTTGCCACTGGAGCTCTTTAATTTCCAGTTTAGTTTTCCACAGTCCCCCACTAACATCTTGGTAGACAGAACCTAGGACATAAAAACAAAAAATGCCCCTTATAAATTTGGACGTGTTTCCAAAGACCATTATGTTGATCATTACTTTTGATTGCATACAAATGTTCATATATTCTATCTTTAAACACCCTTTCTGTCTTACCAATATAGAAGTTATAACAGTTGTAACACCTTGCTACATAAACAATTCTCTTAGAACAATTGCAATAAAAATGAGGCCTCACTAAACCAAAGCCCTTAATCACAATGTCATGTCCTTGTATAATATGGACAATATTTACACCTTCCACATGGGAATGTTCCTATTTTTCCTAGAAAATTTCCAGGAGCATTCCGTAATCTTGCTGTATAATTCTTGATACATCAATCCCTTTTGTAAATAATTACTGGGGTTTCACCAACCACCTTTTTATCTATAGCTTTCATATCAAAAACATTCCAGTTTGTATTTGTCTAATCATTTCCAAGTCCCCATTATAAGTTAATACCAATCATTTATAGAAATTGATTCCATCTAAGATAGCACTGTTGATCATTGAAGATGAAAGTTCTCCTTTTTCTACCTCTAAAAGGGGAAAATACAAGCTGGAAGATTTTTTTAGACTTTGTCAAATATTTTAATAAGAAAATCTTCAGAGTAACCCCTAGAAATAAACAGGAGTCTAAGTTTCTCTCTTTCAAGATGGAATAGATCTGGGTTTTATATCATATGAACTAACCTCACCAACTGACCCTTTACCAAAGCTCTTTTTTTCATGGTAAGATGACAATTCTTACAGTGTAATAGTACGTTTGAATATGTCAGTTTTTGATAGAGGTTAGATATAAATCCCTGTTGATATCACCTTTCTGCATTTCATTATCTATATATTTTAAAGATGTTTTTGGAAATTTCAGTAGTACATTTTAAATAAACTAGCAGTGTTGTATAATTATAGAACTCCATCAGTCTTTCATCTGTGTCATTCTAAAACAAAACTATGTAATCTAAAAACCAACTATACAAAACCCAACTGCTTTCAAATCCTGAATGTAACAAAAAGTGCATTCCGAATGGGCCATGACAATACTGGCAAATATAGGGGCACAAACCATCCCCATTGCTACACCTGTTCTTTGTTTATATGGTTCAGAAATTATTTCTATCAGACAGACAACAGTCAGTTAAGTGGCATGCCTCACTTTCTCCTTTTCTACCAAACATCACAGGGGTTCCCCAAGAATCCATCCTTGGGCCCCTTCTGTTCAACATCTTTATAAATAATCTTCATTTACCCGCTAAGAAATCCAAATTAATCTAGTATTCTTATGATTAAAATTCATGACCAAAGAAATTTAATTTATTGAACTCTGGTTAAACAACTCCCAATTGCTACTTATCCCTAATAAAACAAAACTCGCGCTTTTTTCTCCCAAAACAGCAAGTAGTAAATAAACCGCATTTCAAAATTTATTCCTTAAATAACACTCTTATTGAAGTAGTCCCTTACCCAAAGCTGCTAGACGTAATTATCGATGAAAACTTAAAATTTAGCCTCCATATCTAATGTAACATAAAAAAGCCAGAAATTAGGCATGCTCCACAGACATGCTCCTTTTCTTAACCGATCCACCAGAATCACTCTTGCTAACACATACCTATTACCTTCATTACCATATGGTACAAATATCCTTAACAATCTCCAGATCCCTCTATTATCTAAATTTCAAGTTTGCTACATTAAAACTGCAAAATGTGCCATTCTCCCAATTCTACTCACCACTGCACCTCTCTCCCATCATTAAGATGGCTAGAGATATCACAATGTCTCTACTTCATGCAGCTCTTAACAGTCCACAATGTTATATATAAACCCACTGCCTGCCCTGCTCTAACCTCCATCTTCCTCGCTACCTCCCCACTAAATCTCTAACATCCAAAAACATACAACTTGTATCAGTCCATAAGTCTAATAAAAATGCTGGAGCTTCTACTCCCATCACATCTCCAAAGCCTGGTACGATCTTCCAACAAATATTAGAAACAACTGTAACTTTCTCTCATTTGATATGCACTGAAATAATACTTAAGCAAAACATGGAATTATTTCTGCTGTAATCCCACCTAGTTCTATATCCCTCTGCCTTGGCTACCTTTTATAACAGCCTTATACAACAACCTTTGCTCCTCTGACTACTTCCTGAACAAACTCTGCCCATCACTGATGCTTTCTCTGCATTCTGTCCCTCCTACATCTGTCTTTAGTTATACTTACATGTTGAATGTGCCTCTGTTACCTGTTGCAACTCTCCTCTCTTCCCACGTCTGCTATTCGTGTTGCACGCACTGATTTCCTTCTTCATCTTCGCATCTGCTCCTGTGCTTCCCCTTGTGCTGTCTGTCCTCCCTTTTTCCTATTCCAGTAGTTAATCAGGATTGTAGTGGAATTCCTACTTTTGTTGCCTTTGGGAATGTCTGGCATGTCTCTTCCATTGCAATTTTTTGACATGAATATTTTAGTTGCATAATAATTCTATTGTAATGTATTATTAATTACTATGTACCTTGGAGATTTTCTCCCTGGGCCTCTGCTGAAAATGGGATCCTAGGACAGGCTCCATATCTCTCAACTGTAGAGATTTTCACAGAATGTCCATATTTTTGCCTCACATTTTGGTCCGTTTTTCATGAAATTGTGTTTTTCTGGCAAATCATTAAAGACTAAAGTTAGAAAATAATGATGGACATTTGAGTTTCAGATGTTATACCCTTCAGAAAATTCATGCAAATGTAAAACCTGTTATTCTATCAACTTTCTAAGTTTGTAAGAGCAGTATTTAAGAACAATTCCTATTTTTAGGCCTTTATTCCACTTTTATTTATGGCTTTGTCCAGATTTCTTGCTGTAAGAGGTTGAGAGGTAGCCTAGGACTCCAGTCAAGCTTTCCTGGTAAACAAATAGCAAATAAATAAATACATATACTATCTTCAAAATAATTGAAAGTGTTATTCAACACTGACGCCATAAAGGTCCTTGTAACATTAATAATACTATTGTCTAAACTCTCCACTGATGCTAAATAGTCAATGAACCAATCCAAACCTGTATCATGGGGTATAATTGAAAAAAAAGGTCTCTGTCATCAATTATAACAAATAATAAATCATATGTGAGCAAATTTCTGTTCACCCTTCTCAAAACAATTGCCACAAATCCTTGTAAATATATTTCCTTTGGTGCAATATATATTTTAATGGGTCTACTTCAGTAGACCAACTTATGTGAAAATCAAAGCCCAGATAACAGAAAAAAAGACTGAAAAGATCTGGGCAAATGATCTGAATGGCAAAATAGCGGAAGTTTAACACAGGAAAAGAGTTAGTTGGCCAACATGGTGACCTTTTCCACACTGTAGTACGATCTTGGAGCTGTTATATTTAAGTAAGGGGGAAGAGGAAGGTGAAGCCCCCCACTTGGGTGGGTTGATTTTAGTATGGTTTGTTTACGTGGTGGTGTTGGACAACTTACCATTTTCCTGGTGTTAGTTTTCGATGTTTTGTATGTTTGGTGTCCTGGTCTGTTCAGTTCTTTCATCTCGGGTATCTGGGCTTCAGTTTTCTGGTAAGTTAATCTACTGAAGCAGATCCATTTTAATAGGTTTTAATTTAAAATCAATATATATTCACCATACAATGTCTTAGTACCCTTAGCATCTACAACAGGTCTCAGGGATGGGTCATAGCGATTTTTGTGGATCTTTGGGATACCAAAAATCCCTGGAATATGGGAAAGTATCAAAACTTGTATTCTAAATTTGAGATCTGACCTTGCATAAGAATAGCAGGTAACAATATATCTAATTTACAATATGCTATATTTAGTTAATTCCTAAAAAAAAATTTCATATTGTTTAGATAGCAATAAATTTTCAATGTTAAAATTATAGTCATAGGTGTTCATAATAACAAGGCCATCACCCCTATCTGGTTTCATTAATCTGTTGCCCTTATTTTTACGAATATTTCTGAGTAACCCAGATTCTTCCTGAGTCAAATTATAATCAATAGCCATGATGTTATCTCGCAACAACTGTCACATTTCAAATTCACAAAGTTTATCAAATAAAAATATATACCAGGGTGCAATGGTGGATTAAATGTACTTTTTCAACAAGCAACATGTTTATTAAATTATCACTTATGACTCATTCTTATTCTGACTCAATTATCACTTATCACTCAGTGTGTCTTAAACCTGAATGTGATGTTATGCATGTTTAACTTTGAAAATGATGTTATGTTTTGTAAAGTGTTTTATAATAAGTACTATATGTGCTAAATGCTGGTATTGCTTATGACTGTAATCTGCTTGAAATTAGCATTTACTAAATGTTCAATGTGTATTATTATCTTGGAGCTTTTGTCCCCGGGCCACCGCTGAAAATGGACATGTATCCAGTCGGACTATCCCAGTCAACAAATGTAAAATAAATAAATAAATTATGACATAGGCAATTAGTTGCAAGCATTTTACATTGCAAACCATACTGACATAATTTTAGTTACAGACATTATGCATCACTTATAATCTACCCTATCATGCATTCAAACATTACATTGCTCATTCCAGTCCTGTCTTCTTTTACACCTCATTCCTCCCCTTTATGTATTGTTCCCACAATTCCCATTTTTTCCTATCTAATTTGCTCCTGCCCTTTTTTAATGATCACAATTCTAGTCATTTTATCTCTGTTACTATATTCACTACTTCTAGCATAGTTGGTTTAGACTTTGATTTCCATTTTCTAGTAATTGCACTTTTGGCAGTCAACATAATTACACTTAGCAAGGCCTGACTATCCCTTTGTAATTCCAATTCTGTATCATAACTCAGAAAAATTATTTCCCTAGTTACATCAATTTGCTCAGCCAGTATCTCTGATAAAGTAGTCTGCAGAGAATCAGTCTTTAAAGTCTGCCATCTCATTCTACTCCCAGAAAACATGTTCCCAATTATCTCTTTCTTCCCCATCACACCTCCAACATTTGCTTTCTACCTGAAGAAAAATTCTCTGGAGTCTACCTGGGGTGAAAAATATTTATGTAAACATTTTCAAGGAAAAAATCCTAAATCTTCTAGATTCTGATACATATCAGGGAGATAAACGTATATTCCCCCATTGTTTCTTTGTGAATTGCTTATCCAATCTTTTCAAACCATCGCAATAATTAAAATTTTAATCTTTGTTGAAAAATAAAAAAGACAAATTTAATATTGTAGTCTAAAATTTGAAGTCCAAAAATGTTGTCAATAAATGAGCCTTCCCTGTAGGTACATAAGTCATTCCTTTTTCAAAAAATCTGCATGATGTACAGAAAAATCAAACTCACTGTAACTGTAAATATTAAAATCACCTTGTTTATTAATAACAATGTCATCTTACTTTACTGCCTATTGCTCATATTTCTTACCTTCCTTCCTCTCCAGTGTCAAAATGGAGTCACATTCTGTTCCCTTGGGTACCCTTGTGACCGCGATGCAGTGCTGGTTACCTTCCATTTGGGTTTTCAACTTCTTGGACCTCCTGAGTGATGGAAATTGTAAAGGCTCTAAGTAACAACATTGCTATCACTATGGGTTCCATCTACTCTTGTATCATTGGTATACAAGGCTTCCCTAGCTCATGGACATGGACTCAGATCATACCTCTCAACCTCTTAGAGCAAGGGCAAAGACAAGCTATAAATATAAAAGAAAAAAAAAAAAAAAAAAAAAACTAACTCTTTAAATATTGTTCTTACAAACTTAGAAATTTGATAGAACAACAGGTTTTGCATTAGCATGAACTTTATGAAGGGTTGAAAGTCTGATCAAATGTCTGCCGCCATTTTTTCTAACTCAATCTTTAATGATTTGCCAGTAATTTGCCAGAAAGCCACAATTTTTATGAAATGAAACAAAAAAAAAAGGGCAAAATCAATCTGACATTTCGAAAAATCTGTACAGTTGAGAGGTATGATTCAGATATGCTCTACAATTTTCATAAACCACTTTGTCATGCCATAAGTTTTTCTCTTATTTCACCCTTAACTTCATAAATAACTGTATCTACATGTTCAAATACATTAACATAATCATTCTTGTAAAGTTCAAATACTAAATCAATTTTAATGTTACTGTCCAAATTTTTTTTTCCAGTTTTTAATGAGTCCATTGTCCCTTGTATGAGTTTCTTTAACACCTCCATCAGTTCCAAACCATATCTGTCAAACAAATGACAATTCAGGGTGGATGTCAGAAGCCTCACTACGTCTTGTAGGATAGCTCAAGGACCTTAAGCCCTTAGGTACCATTTTGCTTTATATACATTCAGGAAAATAGGAATTCCCCCAAGTTGTAATTTACATAATTTAGTGAATTTGTTTTCAAATATATGAAGCTGCTTGTATACAGACTTTTCCAAAGTATTAGAATGTGTATAACCTCCCAAACGTTCAACCTTGTTATGTAACCAGTCACCAAGCTTAATAGTTTCAAGTTTGAGGTTGTCCACCTGTCGGACCAACTGCATTACAACATCTTTGGAACCATGAAATAAATTCCCGAACCCTTCATCATGACTGAATGGTCCTCTTTGTACAGGAGTGATGTCCCTCTCACCATAACTGGCTACAGCTAGAGACAAAACCCATAAGGGTCAGAGCTGAGCCAACTCAAGTCAGACTCAAAAGGTACACTCAAAGGGTGTCTCACAGTGGTGTCCTTGTTTGACATCATGCCTGCAAACACAAAGCAAAGGCAACACAGTGAGGGTTATGGCTGACAAAGTTTGAGCATGGCTGCAAACTGAAACGAATGACTCACAAAACTCATCTGACTGTCGACAGACCAGAAGATAACTGGGTATCGTCATGAACTACAGCCAGAGCCATGGCTCCTGACAAAACGCCAAAAGTGCAAATAACAATACTCCTCAAGCTACCATATAGGGAAAACCAGTATCATAGCACCATCCTGTGGCAAGGAAAGAGTCAAGGGGATCTGGGACCCCATCTAGGACAGTACAAGACACTGTCTTTTAGATCATGTTACAAAGTAGTTAGAAAACCTACACCTGTTGAACACATGATTCACATCTAGATCAAGGATGGGGATCGCATCTGTCTCCTGTCATTCACACTCATCACTCATTAGACCTGTACAATGATCCAATGCCCCATGTATCTGACCCTGACCAGACAGCAGCAAAGGCCAAGTTCCTCACCAAAAACCAAAAGGGGAAAAAAAAAAAGGTCTTATGCTGCTGTCTGCTGACTGAAAGAACTCAGCTCTATTCAGTCTCATACCGCTGCTCAGAGTGACCTGTGCCTGACATGACCTGGCCATGTCAAACCCAGATTTGATAAATGAAGCTATGTCAAAAAAATCTAAAATGAAAATCAAACCACAACAAGGCGGAGACTTAAACCTTTACGGTGTTATTAAAAAAAGAACGCTGCTGGAGGGACAGATTCACACGAGAGACTCGCTATGCTGTGGAACAAAATCCCAGTACAGGGAGGCAGGGGCTGGCCACCCTCAAGTTCAGGAATCTTGACCAATGGATGGGAGATCGCAGATATACCCCAGGGATTACTTCAGTGTCACTGCTTTGACAGAGCACAATAAATAATAATAGTTTAGTTTTATTCAAAAGGGGTGGCGAAAGCCACATAACTATGGGCTAGGCTTATAAATGCCCTTGGGCAGATAGCCTAGTATGAACCTATGAACCTATTCCATGTTACTTAATTCACACCAAACTCCCATTGCTGACCACTAATGTTGTTGTGATCTTGTTCAAGCCTGCCAATGTCCAAAAAATTGAAATGCTGCTTGACCTGAAGAGTTGAAATGAACAGGTCAAAATACCAAACACATTTACTTAAAAAAAACCTACACCCATCAAACCCTTCCCTGGGACACATGGCACCATCCCCATTCTCAGGAGACTGGTTCACTGCCCTTACACCCAATCCCTCCCAGTTTCCAGTCCTTTATCTAGCCCTCGTTGGCACTGCCCTCACTCCCTGGAACCTAAAGAAAGGAAGAATCTGAACAGAAGAGATATGACTCCACCACCAGGGAGCTGAAAACAGGAAGAATCATACCAGAAGACCCCTCACTGCTAGACCCAGGAAGAGGCTTGGTAGTGAAGACCCCAGAATGTAACATTGTAGAACTGTGCTCCAACACCAAGGACATTCTCTCTGTCACTATAGATATCTCATAACAACCAGGTATAGATGTTCTAGCCTCTTGGCCTGCATTTAACATAATTTTTGTAATTTGCAGTACAGTAAAAATTGTTATCCCAAGGCCCCAGTCCAAACTGCTGTATTCTTTATACCACAGGCACAGCCTGCCTATGCATATAAAAGATATGAGATGCTTATTTTTATTAAAGGTTTTGTATAGTCTGCAGTTCACCACTTAGTGGATGTTTATTCCTTGTACACAAAAAGCCTATACAAAATGTTCTGTGGTCTCAAACTGTTCTTACATTTTTTTCTACTACTTGTGCAGACCCTTGAGCTCTGTAAAATGAGCATTGTCTCTTGTGTCTACTGTAAGCTATTTCTCTGGGTGCATGTATTTTTCAAAAAATGGAAGTTACCTAATGAGGATCTAAGTGACTACCTCTCCTGCATATAAAAAAACTGTCTTCATCAGGAAGAAGAAGGCGAGCAATCATTACAGTCACATATGTGACTTCTTATAAGCAGGCACTGTAATCCTTTTTGACAAACAAGAGAATATTAGTCTTTTGTAAAGTACTTCAGGAAACATGAGCATCATAAAAGTTGGCTTAGCCTGTCATTATGACATGTGATACAAATATTAATAAAGACAAGTCAGACTGGACAAATTCTGTAATAAAGCTTTTATAATTTGCTTCAAGTAATAAGAGCACCACAAGGGCAGCCACAGCTGCTCATATTACATGTGATACAAAACAGACTAATAAAGCATAGTGATAGTCTCACAGAAGCAGGCATTTTCAGTGACGAAAGTGTAAACCACTCCACAAACCACTCTATTAGATGGACTTGATGAAGCTCAGGTGAAAGTGTTTTCTTAAACATAGTTCTATAATAGTAGTCCATGGTTTGTTGTCATTTTTTGTTTGTTACAACTAAAAATAAATAACTTTTCATGAAATATGAGGTTCCACATGCTGCTGAGCTGGTAAACCCTCAAGAGTCTTTCGGGAATATTCAAATAGGGGACTAACTTCTAAGCTTTGGAATTGGCTCCTTGTTTTTCCATCTTCCAGATTTTCATCCAGTTATCTCCCCTGGATGCTCCCACCGCTGTCAGTAACTGCCTTCAACAAGGTACATTTATTCCTCCCACAGGGAGGGCATCAGTGAGTGAGTTTCCTAGATCTGCTAGCTAAAGTGACTTTATCTGGACTAGTTCTTTGTACTCTGTTTCTAAATAATAAATATACGTAGGTGGACACTTAGGGTATCAGGGAGGGAGCCAGTATAGATCATTTTGTGTTGCAAGTTGGTCAGAATCTAGTCAATATTGGATTCTCTCTTACTGTTTTGTTTTATCAAGTGGGGATGGAGATGACTTGGGTGAGACCATGTATATTTAATGCATTATTTGACAAAATGATGATAACTATTTGACAGTCAATACTGAGGTTTCCTGGTATGATTGTTTCATATGGGGTGTTAGTTGTAACCCAGTAGAAAAAATCCTCTGCTATTTTAACACTGTTGCCAGGAGGTATATATTATTTATTTTACTTATTACATTTGTTAACCAGGTATGTCTGACTGGGCCAGGGGCCCTTTTTCAGTGGAAACCCAGGGAGAAAAGCTCCAACAGTAGTACACCACAACAAACGAGCATAATATGAAACAATCAATAGTACAATACAATCATAGTACAGTAACAAGCAATAATACAATATCAGGGCCAGTTTTTTAGCGTAGACTCAGTTAGAAAACCTCCACAGTAGTACACCACAGCAAAGCCATAATATAATGCAATCAATAATACAATACAATCATAATACAGTAACAAGCAATAATACAGTGCAAGCAATAGTACAATGCAAGTACTGCATACTTTTTATGCACTAAGAACAGATTAAAATATCAGCGATAGAAGTTCTGATGAGAAAAAGTAATAGAAGTAGGAAACATAATTAATCTGGAGAGTGGCAGGAGCACAACCAGTGACTGGTAAGGTGCTCCTTTAGGAGTGATTTGAACTGATTGTGAATAGGGTTTTTTGCTATAGTCCCTGGAAGAGTGTTCCAGAATTTGGCTATTCTGTGTGACTAGAGGGAGTTGCTGTGATAGTTTTGGGAGTTGGATACCTTTTAGTAAAAGTTTGTTGGAAGATCTAAGAGATCGAAGATTAGTACTAGGTTGAACTAAATAGGTGATGGCAGGGCAGTTGCTGGGATGATAAATTATTTTGTGGACTAAGGTTAGTTGATTAAGTGAGGTTGGGGAGCTCTAGCCAGGTTAATTGTGAAAGAGCTGAACAGTGATGAGATCTGTGTGGGTGATTAGTGGCAAATTTAGTGATCTTATTGTAACATGATTCTAGATTATTGAGGTCCAATTTTTGAAGGTTAGTGATATGAGAGAGCCATACAGAAGGGTGGATAGAAGGTGTGTGCAAGCAGTGACTAGCCTGGCATTGGGAGCTAGCTATGGTTTGGCCCTGTATAGGGTGCCTAGTTTGATGTAGACTTTTTTGATAGTTTGAGTAACGTGTATATCAAATTTGAGGTTATCATCTACGTTAACACCTAAAACTTTAGTGTGGGTTGTGGGGACTATCTTGGTTACATTTGTGAGAAGATTGAAAGAGGGAGCTGGGAAGGTTTGGTTTTTTTGTTACTGAAAACTATAATTTTAGTTTTGTTTGGATTTAAAATGAGTTGGTGTTGAGAGAGGTAAATTTCAATGTCCCGAAGAGAAGATTGCATATTTAGTTGGAGTTCCAGGGGTGTGGAGGCAGAGCAGATGAGTGTAGCAGCATTGGCATACTGTACTATGGAGGCTAGTTGAGTTGCTGAACTAACATTGTTTGTCAATATGATAAAGAGAAGTGGACTGAGAATAGAACATTGGGGTACACCCACACATATGGGGAGTAGGGGGGAAAGAGAGTTTTCACATTTTGTAGCCTGTTCTCAATTGGAAAGACAGCTATTGAACCAAGTTAGTGATGATAGACTGAGGCCATAGGGAGACAGCTTATTAAGTAGTAGCTGGTGGGATACGGTGTTGAAGGCTTTAGACATATCAAGAAAGACGGAAGAGACAAGATGGCCTTCATTCATGAGATGATGGATGGTGTTAATGAAGGTTAGGAGGGCATTGCCGGTACTATGCTTAGGTCTGAAGCCATGCTGAGAGCTGTAAAAGAGGCTATTGTTAAGGAAGAAGTTAATGAGTTGGTTGTGGATGCATTTTCCTAAGATTTTTTACAAGGAGGGAAAGGATGGCTTTAGGACAATAGTTAGTTAGTTCTTTGGAGGTTCCACCTTTGTGGAGGGGTATAATGTAAGATATTTTCCATATAAGTGGAACATATTCTTCTTTAATAGAGCGATTAATCAAGATTGAAATGGGGTAGGCAATTGAAGGAGCCACGTTTTAAAAATTCACTGAGGAGTTTGTCTGCAGCTGTCCAGCATGGTTTAAGTTTGGATAAGAGAGTCTTTATATAATTTTATTGTATGGGTGTGAAGGAGAAGGGGCTGTGATTGTCTGTGGCAGGGGTGGGGACAGAAAGTGTCTGGGTTGGTTGGTTGTTTAGTAGGGAGGTGACGGTGTTGATGAAGTGGGAGTTGAATTGAACTGAAAAAAGTTCTAGGTTGTTTGAGGTAACAGGAGGGTGGGGGGTTTGAGGTTTGACCCGGGTTGAGGAGATGGTTGATGGATTGCCAGAATTTTTGGGGGTTATTTTGTTTTTTTTTCTTGACAGGATAGGAAGCATGTTTGTTTGTCTTTTTTTGTTAAGTTTCTTAGTTGTTGATAAGTAAAGCATTCAAGGGTGTCTTTGGCTGTATGGTAATCTGACCAGTCTTTATACATGCTTCATTAGTAGTTTGGTGTCCTTGGTTAGCAATAGGAGGGGCTTAGTTTTAGTGTGAACTTTTCTGGTAGGGGCTAGATTATTAGGAATTGTAAGAATGTTCTGTTGAAGTACTGAACAGCAGCATTTAATTGCAGGTGTTTAAGTGGTAACCAGTTACATTGTTGGAGTAGAGGGTTAAAAGTAGTGGGGGAGAATTTTTTGTTGGTAGTAATGTATTTATAGAGGATGTTGCTTTTGGTATTCACATGTTTCCTGTATAGAAAGATTGGATAGTGGTCACTGAGGGAGTCTGGTAGGCACCCGGCTAGGAAACTTAGGTTAGATTTGTTAGTTAAGATCCAGTCTAATGTTAACTGCTTGTTGGAGCATTTGTCTATACGAGTTGGGCAGTTTATTCTTTGGGTGAAGTTGAAGAGATTTACAAATTTGGATGAGTTATTAGCTGTGCAGGTATGCCAATCTCGGTTAAAGTCACCAAGGACAATAGTTTCTTGGGTGAATTTGGTGGCTGCCCAGGAAAGTAGATTTTCTATGGTGGGAAGGTTATTGCCTGGAAGACGGTAGGAGGCTATGATTTTTATTGCTTTGTTAGGGTTGATTTCAAAGCAGGTAGTTAATATTTCAGAGTTGGGGCAGATCAGGAGGGGTGCTTTTTAGTTGTACTGCTTTGAGGGTGTCTTTAAACAATAACAGCAATACCATCTCCACGTTTGTTGACTCTGTCTAGTCTTATGATGTTATAGCCTGTTATGAGAATTTCACTGTCCTTAAAGTCGGGCTTTATGCAGGTTTCAGTTATTACAGCTATATCTGGTGAGTTGGTGGATAGTGTAGCATGGAATTCGCTAGTCTTATTTATGATACTATGGAGGTTGAAGTATAACAAGAGCAGGTTGGAGTTAGAGGCTTTATGAAAGGGAGGTAGGGATGTAAGTGAGTGATAGACTGAGTACAGGTAGTGGGTGTGGGACATGAAGAAGATAGTAAGTGTTGAGAATTGATGTTGTTGGGACCTGGGTTGGGATGGATGTCAGAATATATGTATATATATATATATATATATGTGTGTATCTGTGTGACATTTCATTTAGTCGACAATTCATTTCTCATATAAATCACAAATTTTTTTTTTATGGGGGCTTAGCCCCACACCCCCTTAAGGGGGTTGTGCCCCCCCCCCCTAAATATATATTCTAACTCCAGGGTCGATTTTGGGGAGGGGCAAAAGCTTGTCGATTATATAAAACTAAGATAAAAATGATGAAAAATGAAAAAATGAAATGAGTAGATCATAGACATATATATATATGTGTGTGTGTGTGTGTGTGTGTATTCCTATAATACATAAGGTCTTGAATTTACGTCTGAGAGAAGAGATGAGAATTTCAGCCTAGCTTAATAGAGAAGGGGAGCAAAGATACAAGGCTATATCTGAGTTGTTTTGGTTCATAATTGTCACTTTGCTCCCCCTTTTCTTATGTCTGTGTCATCTTAGAATGCTATAGATTGAAGGAAGGTTTTCTTCTTTTTTTTACTTCTTGCTTCAGCCAAGTTACTATGGCTACATTGATGTTTGGTTACTGTTGGGCTATCCATGCATGGAATTCTGTAATTTTATTATGTATGCTGCACAGGCTAATATTACAGAGGTGTAATCCTGAAATGCTAGATGTTTTTTGATGCTTGTAGGTAGTGGGGTTCAGGGAGGGTGTATATTGGTTTACTAATAGTGTTTTTGGATTTGGGTTTGAGTGTATATCACCACAGAATAGTAACAGATGACTGGTAGTTGGTATTGGAGAAAAGGCTTTTGTTTAGTTTTAATGTATAAGCCATATTTGCTGAGATTAGATGTTTGACTATAGTAAATTATTTTGTATTGATGAAGGACAGTCGGGTTGATTAAGGTATTGAGAAATGATAATGTGAGTTGTTTTGGTTTTCTGTGAGTGTGCCTGGATAGGGTAGATGTGAAGTTAATGATGAATGAAGTAAAGATGTGTAAGGTCTCAACAGGAGTAGTGTGGGAGTAAAAAGAAAGAAAGAAGTATATGACATTTTTAGGAGACCTGAGAGGATAAGTATAGAGAGAAGTGTATGTAGTCGTAGTAACTGTATGAGGTATTGCAGAGAGGAATCGTCAGCGTTGTCATTATTCTCCTTTTTTCCCCATTTTTCTACATGGGGTCAGGTGTTGTCTCAACTGTTGCCATCTCCCTCTCAACTCAAAGCCACTCTCAAACCTTCTTCAACAGTCAGTCCTGACTGTTGCAGGGCTTCAAGCAAGCAATCAATCCATCTTTTATGCTGGATACTCTCATTTCGTCTTGCCGCCTTCTTGTCTGTTCCAAAGCTTCTTTACCAGATTGCCTTCTGCTTTTCTGCACATGTGATGTACCAGTGTAATCTGTTCTATTTGACTTTCTGTACAATCAGAGATATATTGGCTTCTGCTCTCATGTCCTCATTTCTTCACTGGTCCCACAGTGTTCTTTCTACCATCCATCTCAGGCATTTCAGCTCCTTCACCTTTAGGTTCATCACTTGTGCCACCTTTACTGGCCAGGTTTGTGTACTATACAATATACAGTCACACCATTGTTTTGTAGACATTGCTTTTTAGTTTCTTTGTCATTCTTCTGTCATATAAAGCCCCTGAAACTATGTGCCAGTAGCCTGCAACACCACTAATTCTAGCTTTGACCTCCTCATTCAGGCTTCCCTTCTCCTCATACACCCCTGCCAGACACTTGAAGCTATTAACCTGTTCCACTATTTTCCCTTTTATCTCAGTTATCAGCTTTTTTAGATCCCCCTCCCTTTTGCTACCATTACAACCTTTTTATATTTACTTAGTTTAATCCCATGTGCCTTCACTTTTACATTCCATTCCTCTAACCTTTGCTGAACTTCTTGCGCAGCATCTGCTTGTAATTCCATATCATATGCATATAACAGCTTTGTTAATCTGTCCCCTCCAACCTGTTTGCTGATGTAGTCCATCATCATAATGAACAGCAGTGGTCTCAGAGCTGAACCCTAATATACACCCTTTCCCACTGGGAGCTCCTCTGTGAGATTGAACACTCTTCATACTTGAGTCATTGGGTCCTTGTACATAGCCTGCACTAATTCTTGCAATGTTTCTGAAAATCTGAACAACTGCTAGACTACTCAAATCAGCATTCTTGGGACCTAATCATATGCTTTCTTCAAGTCTAAGAATGCCCAGCTGGACTACTTTGTTATCTCTAGCTTCTTCTCAGCTATCTCTCTCACTGGAAATATTGAGTTGGTTCTGCTGCATCCTGATTTGAATCTGAACTGTTTATTTCCCACCTTACTTTCTAGTACTCTTCATATTCACTTATCGATCACTTTTTCCACCACTTTCATCCAGTGTGACAGGAGTTTGATAGCTGTGTACTGCCCACAATAGTGAATGCTTCCTTTTTTGTTATACATTGGCACTAGCATGCTTATTCTCCTTTCATCTGGAATATGCCTTTCTCTCAATAAGGCAATGAGTACCTCAGGAGCCATTAATCTCCTGTCTTACACAACATTTGTTTATGTCTGCTGTGACCTCATCTGAGCCTGCTGCTTTCCCTGATTGAATATTTTAGTGGTTTTCTTATTGCTTCCAGAGTGGGGTCATCCTCTTCTTTTATTGTTGACTGTATCTGGGGCAGTACAGCTTCTGTTGCGGTTTCTTCTTTCAGAAGTTGCTGAATTTACTGTTTCCATTTGCCTTTGATTTCCTATGGGCTGATGAGCAGGATGTTACTGACATTCCCTACAAGGGGTGCCTGACTATCATCTTTATCTTTCTGTGTTTGCCTTGCAACCTGACAGAGTTTCTTTTTGCCATTTAACGAGTCACTTTCCAAAAGCAGGTAGAGTGCCTCTGATGCCTTGTTCTTTGCTATTGTAACTCCTCTTTTACCCTCCTTGTTAGCCAATCTGTATTCCTTCTTACCCTAGTCCATCTTTTTCTATCTCCCACTTTTTTCCCTGCACTCCTTTCTTTTAATGACTTTCCAGGCTTCTACAATCTACAACCAACTTTCCTTACATATCTTATTTCCATACCTGGCTTGGTCAGATATCTGTTCTGTAGTTCCCACACATGCTGTTTTGAGACACTGCCATTCTTCTTCAACTCCACCTATTTCCTATTCTTCTGAATATGCTAGATCCCTGAGTTATTCCTTGAACTCTTATGCTTTCTCTCAATTGACCTTCCAGGTTTTCATCCTAGTCCCTGTTGACCTTAGATCATCCTCTGACCACTGCTTTCAGTTGATTGTAACAATTAGTGGTTTATACTGTGTGTCACGCTGCCACCCAGCTATCTGGAATTTTGTAAATAATTTTGTGTCATTTGTGAATATTTATATAATTTATATAGAACTGTATGTTATATACTGAACTTCAAAAATGTAACCAAAGCATACCCTCCTGGAACATATAAGATTAGCTTGCAAAACTTCAAGAAAATAAGTTGAAATTAAATTGCTTTACAATTGTCGTATAATAGTTAGTTTCAATGCAGCAAGGAGACAGGATGTCATGAACTAGGGTGTCTTCTGCATTGTTTTGTAAGTGTTTTATTGTTTTATGTCTTCTAGCAACTGTAAATATCTAAAAGCTATGTATTTTCACAAGGACATATCAAATGCTACAATGGGAGGGTTCAGCTTGGGAACTTAAGTCAGGTGACAAAAAGTGATGTCAACCAAGCTAACCCAGCAGTAATATTCAATATAAATTTAAGAACTTTCTCAGAGATAGACTGAGCAGTTTGTATTTTGTCTTGGACCTAGCAAGAACATCCACTCATCATCACCATCTGCACCTGCCTTTCTGTAAGTAAGATTAAGGGCATAGTATCTCTTTTAGATATAGATAGGAATATAGTAAAGATTAGTTTAGATGGTTTCTGTATTTATTTGGGACTGTCTTGCAATGTTGTTTTAAAATATTTCCTGTGATTTTGAACTCTGAAGTAACTGTGTTTGCCTACTGAGTATTGTCTTGTTATTTTATTATTGTTATTATTATTATTATTATTATTATTATTATTATTATTATTATTAAATATATTTAAACCTATCTTTGCGGTTGATATTTGTGAGACATATTTAATCTCTTAGAGTACTTGCAAATCTATTTGGTGACACTGTACAGGCCACTCCTAAATAGCCTTGCTTGGTCAGACTAACATTTGGATTATTAGTAACATTACACAGTAGAATTGGACACCTTTGTTAAGGGCCTATATTAGCTGATAAGTACGGGTTGGTGGCAGTGGAAACTACCTCATAGTCTGGGCAGAAAGAGGCATAGCTAGTAAACCTGTGCCAGCCTTCCCCAGGTTTGTGTGTGTGTGTTTGTATGCAAATCAAATCTCAAAGTGAGTGTGCGTGTGTGCGTGTGTGCGTGTGTGTGTGTGTGTGTGTGTGTGTGTGTGTGTGTGTGTGTGTGTGCGTGTGTGTGCGTGAGCTACATGGGCAGGGATATGAAGTAGTGGTTGCACAGAAAGGGTGCTGGTGGTCTTGGCTTGTCCCTTCAGTTGAGAAATTAACCCTATAGCTGTGCCATTGAGGAGTCTTACTAGGGATCTAGAGAAAGAGAGAGAAACCAGCTCCCAGCCTGACTGTGATCTCTGTGTGCTCTTAAGGGAAATTGTGCTTTACTGTGTGTGTATGTGTCATCCTCTCATTGTGTACATCCCCCACTGTTGCCAGTGGTAAGGATTAAGGCTCCTTGATTACTGGGGTGTCACAATGTGGGCCAATTGTTTAACTATGGATAACTTTGCAATCACTGATTCTATCCCACTGTCCTTTCCTTAGTAGAAGGAAGTCTACCTGAATCGCATGTTGTGGCTGTCTGTCTTGCTGTACAAAGACTCAGACACTATTAATCCATTTGCCAGAATGAAGTGTAGAACAGCCTCTCCTTTTTTATTCCTGTTTCCCTACCCGTGTGGTCCAAGACAGTCCTCATATCATGTTCTGTCCATTCTGATATCTGTATGCAGATCACCCATTATCAACACTAATTCATACTAGCCTGCTTTAAATAGTGGGTCCTGCAACTGCTGTCTGAATATGTTCTTTTGCTCACTGTCACAAATCTGCTGTGGGGCATAGGTTGAGATTATGAAAATTGCACTGTTGATATACTGTACTCTGATTGCCTTGAGCTTATTACTAATTCTGATGACATCCCTCACTGTCTTCTGAAACCTCTCCCTTACTACTAATCCCACTCCATTTCTAGTTTGCTCTCCTGTGTAGTAGACTCTGGACCCCTAAGTGAACTGGCTTTGCTGCATTGCCCTTCCATCTTGTCTCCTGGATACATAGGATGTTTAGCCTTTCCTTACCTTCATGTCATCCACTTCCAAGCTGCATCCTGTCAGTGTACCTGCACTGAGTATAGCAATTCTTTACTCATGTTTGGGAAATTGATTGGTTTTATATCCAGCTTTCACTCAACAGAGCTTTCCCAGGTAACTCAAACTGGGCAACTGAAATCCTGCTAGCCATTAGCTTATCAACCAGGACTGCTGGGCTTTATGGCTGGTAAATGCACTGGCCAATATGGGCACATACACACTCCAACCACTAGCATGGGTCTGTGTGTAGGTCAGAGTAGGCTGGGTCCGCAATCCTCTTAACACTGGCAACATTAGAAAACAATGGTGAATCACCTAGAACCAATTTTATACCATTGATTGTCTAGTCATGAGATAGCATGCAGTCTGTAATTCATGTTCTCCTATCTTGGGGATACTAGGCACCACAACTGATGCCCAAAACAGTTGGCCTAAACAATGCTTTTCCCTATAAGCACCATGTAGAGTCTGTGCTGTTGCCCACAGCTCCATTCCTGGGTGAGTTTGATGCTGAAACACTCATCATATTTTTGGGAGTAAGGAGGAAACATACAAAGACCAAGTGAGAACATTCAAACTCCATACAGGCATTGGCTGGAGATCAGGATAAAACCTTGCACCTTGTGCATGGGATGTGAAGACCATAACCATTTTGCAGAGTGGAAGATTTTTAAAGGTAAGCAGCTAATGTTATAGAGCAACTGCAGTAGAGTAATTGTTTAAGGAGTTGCAGGGAGGAAGATTTATATCAAAATTGACAGCTAAGGTTATAAAGAGATGAAAGAGGGTATTTTAGAGTGGATCTGTGTGGGGAGGTAAGGTGTGCTACTTCAAAATGATGATGTGGACTGTAACAGTTGATAAAAAGATATTGGGAGGTAAGAATAGAATCTGTGGGCATCTAGAGTTGAGTGTGATATATGTAGAGTTTAAGAACAGTGAAAAGACAGTGTTTAGCTAGAGGAAAAATTATTCTTGTGAAGAGAGGATGTAAGAGGGTAGGTGATGGATTGTGATGTTTTGGAAGTGATTTGGAAATACTCTACAGAAGAGAGGTTAAACTAAGGTCCCGTCTGTCTGAGTTGTTGAAAGATCAAGTGAATATAAAAGATCCCAAGGTACCTATCAAAAAAAGTGGCTATGTCCCCCAGTGCCCTGGCCAATTTCCACTTGTAGTATAAAAATCAACTTGGATTTCCCTGATAAGACCCACTAGCCTTGTATGACTAAACTGGGCAACAAAGGATAGATAGATCATAGGATCATAGGAGGTTACTAGGCTATCAGCCCTGATGTCTTTATAAGACTAGCCAAGAGTTTAGCCCATGTTTAGACAAGTCAGCACTTGATGCCCCTGTCCAGCAGGGACATGGGTGGAATCCCAGGGCTATATTTTCTATTTCCCATCCAGTTATCCAGGTTGCGCTTAAAAAGGGGTAAAGAGGTACTCTACTTGATGTGGAGAGGGAGTCTAGTCCATAGATGGGGTAGTCTCTGGAACAGAAATCTGTCCGACCAACAAGTCCTGTATGTCACAGATCAGGTTGAGGCCATGTGTGTGAGTTACTAGAGTGGAGCTTGACTTATGGATATGCAGCAGTCCCGTTAAGGTGGGGTCTGTGATCGTCTTGTATGCCAGACAGAGGTCACCTCTGTGGAATTTGTATGAAACTGAGTAGAGGGATAGGGCTTTTAGCTGTCTGTATATGGTAGATGTTTGAGACCCTGGATTCTTCTGGTGAAGAACCTCTGTGGCCTCTCCAGCTGCAGCAGGTGCTTTGCGAGGTCCATGCCGAATTTTTTCGTTACTCTCTGTAATTTTTTGCATGTAGGTCATTATATTTACCAATGTCTACATGGAATTCCATATTATTTTATCATGGATGGTTGTAGCTAAATAACATTATTTTTCATAATTAATTGTATGTCTTATATTTTGCATATATTCACTGTCAATTTTTAATATAAATATTTTTTGTGGTTATATTGTTTATATACAGGAAGTGATGTCAGGTCACTCAATTTGTAATTCCTATAAATATGACTAATTGTGAGTTTTCAAATAAACCACTGAAGAAAGCTAGTTGCTGAAACTGGTTTGGTTCACAATAAATGTTTTTCATTGCTACTCATGCCCAGGGTGCTGGATTTTTTCTCTTTTCACCCTGGATGAGATACCCTTACTTATGAGGTGGGCCATGTAGAAGGCTTTCCATACAACAGAATCAACATGGTAGTCAAAAGTCAGGTTGCTATCAACCTGAATGCCCGAATCCCTCATGACTGATTGTGTGCTTAGGACATTATTAATGTGATAATTTGTGGTGATATCACTCTCCCCAAAGGGAATGATGATGCATTTTTTTGGTATTCAGCGTTAGGCCATGTTTCTGGCACCAGTCATCTGTCTGAGTGAAGCCTTCTTGAAGGATGTCCACATCACTAAGGGAATTGATGACAGCACCCAGCTTGCAGTCATCTGCAAACCTGATCAACCGTAGTCCAATGGTTTTGACCAGCACTTCAGAAAATTATATGTGAAATAACAGAGGCCCCAAGACCGAACCCTGCAGCATGCTGCTTGTTACAGGTCTTCTGCTTGAAGTGGCTTCCCCTATTTTGAATAGGTGGTTTCTATCAGTTTGCTACCCATCTGGTAACATATGGATTGATGCCTAGTTGAGAGAGTTTATCTCTTATGCCTGAGTGAGGAATAATGGCAAAGGCTTTGGCCAGGTCAAGGTAGGCGGTGTACACCATCTTCCCCTCGTCCATGGCTTTGGTGACTGTCTCAAAGAAGTCAACCAAATTTAGCAGACATGACCTCCCCTTGACAAAACCAAACTGTGTGGGATCAAGTGTTTGGAGGTTGTCAATGTCCTTGTTAATGAGGTCCATGATAATCTGTTCTACGGGCTTGCAGATCAGGCTAGTTAGGCTGCTAGGTCTATAATTTCCCAGATTGGTGGATGCTCCACCTTTGTGCAAAGGGATGACAGTGGCTGTCCTCCACTCAGCTGGGATGAAGCTGGTACTTAGGCATTGGTTGAATAGGGTGCCATAACAGGAACAGACAAGCAAAAACTGACGGTAATGCTACTCAATACTAGAAGTCTAAATCTCAAAATGCACTCAGTCGAGGCACTCCTTAAAATGGAGAACATCGATATCTGTGCAGTGACTGAGATCTGGTTCAAGGCTCCAGAGAGCACCCCTACACTACCAGGCTATAAGTCATACCACACTTTTCGGCCATGTAACCTGGACCGAAACACCAAAGGCGAAGGTGTGTCCATATTCATTAAATATCCACACCTCCAGACTAGTTGCTCAGCATAATGCATCCGAGGTTATCCAAGTGCAACTAACTCTGGGCAAACCTGCAATCCAAATTGTAGCTTTCTACAGATCCCCCACCATGCCCCAGGATTCCCACTCCTTTTCTTGATGTACTGGAAAATATTAGGGTTCAACCAAACACCCTAATAATGGGCAACTTCAACTACCCCACCATTAACTGGGAAAACTGCTCGTGTACCAACTCCTTAGCTCAACGCTTTCTGTAATTCCTAAACTCCAATGCCCTAGATCAACTTATCCATATCCCCACCAGGGACAACAATATCCTAGACCTAGTCATTACCAACATGAGTGACCGGTGTTCCACACCTGAAGTCAACTCCTCGTTGGTCCGATCTGTCCATAAGCTTATCACCCTTGATATCCACATCCCACCCCCACCCCCATTATGGAAACCACAGTAAAAAATTTCTCCAAAGCCAACTTCATGCTTCTTAAGACAGAAGTGGTGAACTTCATGACACCCATGCAGATGGACAATACAGTTACAACTGCTGAATCCTACACAAATGCACTCTATAAGCACTTACATGAGTGCATGGATCATGCTATCCCAAACAGAACCAGGATGCTATCCTCCAAAAAAAGGAAGCCAATCTGGTGGTCCCCTGCCATAAACAAACTGTACAACAGAAAGAAGAAACTGTTGCAAAAGAGAGTAAAATCCCATGAGTGGAGGAGCTCCCTGGTCAGCCTCAGTAATAAGCTGAGATCCCTTATAAGATCCTCCAAAGCTAGCTATGAAAACAAAATCGCCACTAAATCCAAAGACACCCACAAAGCATGTCAAGAATCTAGATGGCAACACCCAGATCTGCTCTGAGTTGCAGCACAAAGGCATGACAATTACAGAACCAACTGATATTGCCAACATCCTGGCAGATCGGTTCAGTGCTAACTTTACCCCCCTCTCACCCCCTAAAGGGTCCATATCTATACAGGAAGAATGCAGAATCCCTGTAATCACAACTACGCAGGTAAAAGCTGCACTCGCTAAAGCCAAAAACACAGCATCCATGGGACCAGACAACATCCCAGGCTGCGTTTTACACGAACTTCAGAACGAACTGGCTCCCCACTTAAGCATCATGTTCAATAATAGCCTCGCATCAGGCTTTGTGCCCACTGAATGGTGCACAGCAACAGTTATCCCACTCCACAAAGGGGGAGCCACCACTGATCCCGGGAACTATCGACCTATTAGCCTGACAAGCCTGGTCTGCAAGGCCATGGAACGTATCATCATGGAAATCATAAACAAAGACATTGGTAACCTCCAAACTCTGGATCCCACCCAGTTCAGGTTTGTGAAAGGCAGATCATGCCTCCTGAACCTAATCGACTTCTAGGCAGTCACCAAAGCCGTGGATGAGGGTAAGGTGGTACACACAACCTATCTTGACTTCGCCAAAGCTTTTGACACCACCCCCCCCATTCTGGAATTATAGCTAAACTCACTAAACTAGGTATAAATCCCTACGTCACAAGATGGGTTGCCAACTGGCTCACTGACAGAACCCACACTGTAATAGTTGCAGACTCCAAATCTGACCTCAAAGCGGTGACAAGTGGAGTACCACAGGGTTCTGTCCTGGGACCTCTCCTGTTTGGTATCTACTTCTCTGAAGTACAGGCTAACATAGAAGGCCTCTGGCTAATGAAGTTCACAGATGACTGCAAACTAGGAGCCATAGTCAAGTCCCGAAATGATGTGGACATCCTATAGAAGGGCCTCACTGAGACAGATGCCTGGTGTCAGAGCCATGGCCTCAAGCTCAATGCCAAAAAGTGCAGTGTCATCCCCTTTGGTAAAAACTCTGTACCCATGAACTAACACATAGGCAGCAATCTACTTAACACTGAATGCGTGATAAGAGACCTTGGGACCCAGGTGGACAGTAGTCTCTCCTTTGATAGTCACATCACCACAGTAGTCATGAAGTCCTTCTATGTGGCACACCTCATCATAAAAGAGTTCTCATCCAAGAAAAAAGAGGTCATTGTTCCCCTCTACTCATCACTCATTAGACCCATTATAGAGTGCAACGCCCCTTTTGGAATGTACCTCACTAGACATCTGCAGCAGCTGGAAAGGCCACAGAAGTACCTCACAAAGAGGAATACTGGCCTCAAACAAATGCCCTACACTGACCGCCTCAAAAAACTCAAGCTTTACTCCATAGCATATCACCTACTCCGAGGTGATCTCTGCCTAACATATAAAGCTATGTCAAACCCAGAGCTGTTGGACATGCTACATCTAAAGAAATCCCAATCCCCCCGAGCTACACGCTCTAGGGACCTAAACCTTGCCACCACAATAAACAGGACACGCTGGAGGGATAGATTCCTGTCCCAGAGACTTCCTATACTTTGGAACAAGCTACCCATCTATGTCAAGCAAAGTTCTTCATTAGCACTCTTCAAGAAAAATCTTGATGAGTGGATGGGAAATAGGAAATACACCCCGGGGATCACTTCTGTGTCTCTGCTGGACAGTGGCACAGGAAAATAACTTTCTTGGGTGGCGTAAGCTATGGAACCTTGCTGGCTAGGCTTATGTAGAGCCTTTGGCCAATAGCCTAGTACCTACCTATGAACCTAAAGGTGCTGCAAGTTCCTGCCTGAGTTCACATAGGATGCAGCCTGATATGTTATCGAGTCCCATGGAGGCTGTATTTTTTGTCTTTGAGAGAGCAGTGATGACCTGTTCCTTAGATATAAGGGGAAGGGGTCAGGTACTGGGGATGTCCTGATTTACTGATGGGGGACAGAGGGATGACGTTTTTGCTTAATCTGTCAGCCAGCAAGTTTGCTATATCTACAGCATTTGCATATGTGGTGTCCTTGACAGTTCTGAACAGATCTGGGTGCCTCCTTTGAGGCTGTGGACATATGTGAAGAAGACCTTATGATTCCCTCTAGTAGATATGGCCAATTTGGACTCAAAGTTTGCTTTGGAGGATTTCTCTAGTGCTCTTATTTGCTTGTTCAGGCTAAGGAGACATTGATTCCAATTGGGCACCTGCTGCTTCTTGGTCTTGGACAGCAATTTTTTTCTTTTTGTTATGGAGTTTATTTGTTGCAGATGTCTACCAGACAGGTTTACTTTTCCTTGCAGAGGATGATTTAGTCCTGCCGGGTGTTCCTGATTCCATGCATTTATATAAATGCTTGTATAGTGCTTTGGTGTAGTTTTCAATATTTGAGCCAGTTCCTATAGAGGCGAGGGGGCTGTGAACTTGTTTATACCATCCTTCAGTCAGCTGTAATCAGCTTTTGAGAAGTTTTTTTGTCGGATCCTAGCTAGAGGTGGGTTGGGGGAGATGGTGACTTCAAAAGAGACCGCTTTATGGTTAGATCTTACCAGGGAGGATGATACTATAAGGATGCTGCAGTGGTTACTCATGTTGGTTAATACCAAGTCCAAGATGATATCACCTGTTGTGGGGATATCGACTAGCTGTTCCAAGCATTTGCATTGACAAAATCGAGGAATCTCTGGGCATTTGTTTTTTGGCATGAGTAGTTCTTCCAATCTTTGTTTGGTAAGTTAGTCACCCAGGATCAGGATAAAGGGTTGAATCTTGATAGATTCAAACAGGTCCAAATATGCAGATTGGGTATCTTTAGTCAGATGTGGGGGCCAGCTGCAAGCTATGATTTGAATAGGGGTCTTGTCAATGGATAACTGCACCTGGAGTGTCTCCTGTGCGTCATACTGTTTGACCAGCCTGGAGGTGTGTATGTCTTTAATGTATATTGAAACTCCACCTAGATAAATAAAAAAATAAATGTAGGAGGAGTTGAAGGACAGATTTTATCCTAGTTTATAGGGGAGAGAGTAAATACTGAGCATGATGTCAAGGATAGGTTATTGCTGACTAGGGTAGTGAAGGATTTTGCTAAAGTGCTTTGATTTTAGGTGATGCCGGTAGTGGGGGGAGGTAGCTAGGTTTAAATTTGAGGTAAGTGGGATGGGTTGGTATTGCAGTCAGGGTAAGGGCATGGAGTGAGCCCGATAGCAGGGAGGTTGAACAGAGTAGGGCTGATTCACAGCAGAGCTTGCCCTGCCTCCAATAGAACAGGAAAGAAATTGTTAGAAGATAGAATAAAAAAGAGAGGTAAGGTGTGAATGTAATGTAACCTCTGACACCATACAGTATTAAAGGTAACAGTAATGCATTTATGCAAGTGAAGTAATGGGGGCAAGGTCTTAGCACCACAGAGTTTCATTAGCTATGCACTGCCCTTCAGCTGTAGACTAAAGCAATGATAGCATGCATAAAATGCCAATTATACTACGTACATTGTATAAAACTAACTTTGTGATGTTATGACTTTCCAGTGAGATGAAGTAAATGCCATTGCTGTTAGCTGATGACTCATCCTTTTAGTTCATAAAGATGGGCAGGAGTTTTACTTTAAAGAGGATAGAACTGAAGGAAAAGAAAACTAAACAGTAAGTCAAAGAATTAGGATGGGGAGTAAAGATATTCAAAGATAATGGAGGTTTAACTGGTGAAGCACTCAGCTCTTTGATTCCATTGCACGCTATCTGTGTTGTATGAAAGAAAACATCATCAGAGGGCTGGCTAGTGGAAGAGAATTATTGTATCAAGAACCAAAACAAAATATGGTGACATACATTAGCTGCAGTTAACATCTATTTCTCCATATAAGTAGAACTTATTCAGTAATACATTCATCTAAAGTAGTTAGCAATGCTACTGATTCACTCTAAAGCATGGAGTATATAAACTTAACTGTATGTACTCATATAAACTACAGCACATTGTATCGGTTCATTGCTTCCAGCATAAACTCATCACGGTAGGTTTCAGTTTTGTACGATTATGTAGCACTAATAGCAGCAAGAAAGTACAAGAACAGCAATATCTGTCCTGCATGTCTTCAGTCAATAATTTATAGCTTATTAGCATCAAGAAGCAAAAATGCTACTCTGCATGCTAGAAGCTTCCAAGGATAAGAAAGCAACAGCAGTATAGTTACGTGCTGCTCCATATACGATACTAGTAATGAACACCACACCAAAAACGGTCAGCTTAAAATCAATTACCATATAATAAATAAAGAGTACACCAAAAAAAAATAGTAAAACAAACAAGCAAAAAAAATGGCCAAAAAGACCACTGGAGACTGAGTAAAAAACAAAACTAAATACCAAAACCAGTAAAAGCAACAGGCTGTTTAATAATCCACAAAAGTACACCAAGATGGAGTGACTTCCCAAAACATTAGAAACCACTCTTTAAAAGCAAACCACCTTTCAGATAGATATTGCTTAACTACCACACTTTTATGCAGGCATTACTTGTGTTAGTGCACAGCTGAAGGGACATACTTCAAGGACTCCCCATATGCTGAGTATACTTTGTTTCGTTGCATGTATATATATATTTGTTTCCACATAAAATACATGAAAAATAATTAAACATTGTAAGATTATTACTTTGTGAACAGTATATGGAAGTTTGGGAAATAAGGGCTTCAAAGAAAAGAAGGAAAGCCTTACATTTTATAACTGGGGAGCGTATACATAAAATTATTTTATGGAAGATACACATTGTGTACACTTAAAAAACGAAAGCAGTGGTATGCTTATACTATGGATGGTTATCACCATGATGATGAACTTTAGACCAGTTAGATGACAGGATACAAAAGTATATAAAAATCAGATAAAGATGGATTAAGGGAGTAGTTGAGATGCAAGATTTTTTTGTGGAGTCTAGTCTTTGATAAAAATGCCAATATAAGGACAAATCAAATATAAAATAAAGGAGCAAAGATTATCTAAAATTTGTCAAGTTGAGGAAACTACATATCACATATTCACAGAATGAAACAAAATTGTTTTGGAAACATTTTTTGAGGTATATACTGTCAAGTACATCCAATAACAAAACTCATGATTTTGGTTGTTTTGACCAATATGATGCAAAAAATTATAAGTTTCTGATAAGTTGATAGAGAGTGTATTATGGAGTCATTGGGTTGCAGATTGTGAAGAGATGCATATAATAAGATTTGGGATTGCTCATTGATATTAGGAAAAATAAGAAATTTGTTATGAAAAAAGGAATGGAGAAATTTTTCTGTGTAAATAATGTTAATATAAATATTTTATAAATTTAACTTGTGTACATATGGATTAATGGAAAACATTTTTAATCATATGCAGTTTTTGGATTTTTCATGTCAATATAAAATAAGGTTCCCTCCTTGTTTTGATAGCTGCTGTGGGGTCTTTTACATTCACCTGAGCTACTATCAGTCCCAGCAGATGGGCCCTTGGTTTGCCATCTCATCTGAAGGATAACACATTAAGGGATTCAGCTCCCTAGTGCTTTGCTGTAGCTTTAACAATCCAGTCACATTGAGTGAGAATAGAACCCACACCCATCTGGTCTTGCCACTGTCACTGCTTTATTGTTATTTTGGCTTTGTCCAGATTTCTTAGGCTTAGAGGCTGAAACATATGGCAGAACCATCAGAGTATGAGACGATAGCAGTGCATATCTTGTACAAGAAGGGATCATGAAAAATCCAAGGAACTACAAGTCTATTAATGTAACAATACTGGCAGTGAAAACCATGATGGCAATCCTGAGAGAAAAGCTGGTTGCTTTCATAGAGACATCAGTAACTAGGACAACAGCAAACAGGGATCATGGCAAGAAAGAGCTTTCAGGTAAATTTGGTCCAGTTTTATGACCATTTTATACAAAAACTTGACAATTGTCATTATCATCATGGCCTCTGACTGGAGCCCAGATAGGAAGCTGCTAGCACAAATGGAGGTGCTGGGGCTAGAATCAAGACCAAAGAACTGGGCTGCTGTGTGGATAAATTGTAGGTCTAAAGGGTTGTAATGAAAGTAGGCGTAAAGGATTGTGATGAGAGTAGGGCTAAAGGGTGGTGATAACAGTAGGGCTAAAGGTTTGTTATGTGCGAGGGCCAGCATAAGGACTAATAAAGGTGAGTAGTGGAGAACAAAAAGGTTAACTCCTGTATGTGGCACTCTTTTTTTAATTTCTCTAAGTCTTTTAGGTTTCTAATACCATGACAGGAATGAACCCCATTCCTAAGTCAAAGTACGATTAAAGTTCATGAAATTAGTATTGTTTCAATCTTTGATGTCAGTCATAAGTGCTCTTCACAGCACCAACAATGTGCCCAGTAATGGCTCCTTCTCCAATTTGTATGGAGTTACATGTATTGGTAACATATCTAAATGCAATTGTAGATTATTTTGTATAAGACCTGTTGCTCCTACTACTATTGGAAGTATCTGGGTATCTTTCTTCCACATTCCTCTCATTTCTGCCTGCAAATCCTGATAATTTATGACTTTGTGTCTCTCTGTACATAAGACACTGTAGTCACTGGGTGTGTCAGTTTCAATGATCAATGCTACTTTTGTCTTCTTTTCATGGACCACTATATCCTGTTTTCTAGCATTTATCTTTTGAACAGTTGGTAATGAGTGATCCCATGTAATGTAGACTTCATAATTTTTTATAATGCCTTGTGGCTCATGTTTCCAGTGTTTTTCAGCCACTTCAATACCATGTTTGCAAAATCCCCAGTGCAATAGTCTTGCCACATTATTATGCTTTTCAGTATACAGTCCTTCTGCCATTAGCATGTCACAACCAGCAACAAGGTGTGCAACTGTTTCCAGTTCTGTTTTTCAAAACCTACATTTTTCTGTTGCTCCCACATGTTCAATGACCTTTGTAAACCAGCATGTTCATAGCCTAATATCTTGTGCTGCCAATATTAACCTTTCATCTCTTGGTATGAATTCGCCTCTCCTTAACCATTCCTTCATTCGTTCCTAATCAACACGAGCTTCTTCCAGAAGTTTTCTACACTTGCAACTATATTTATGCATTTTCTACATTTCTTTCCTTCTCATCTGGTCCTTCACCTTATATTCTTTCTTTTGTTTTTTTAGGGCATTCAGTTGACACCTGATTTTTATCTACTTGTGGTTTGATTTACATTCCTGCTTGACACCGATATGCTTCTGCTAGACTAAGCAGAGAAGTCATATTAGATGCTTCAAAACTTTTACTGTGTTTGGGTCTTGTGAGGTCAGCAGGTATGTATGCAGTCCCACAATTGCTGATCTATATATGTAATCAATTTCAAGAAGGCCCATCCTTCCTTCGAAATGGGAAATATATAATCTTGGTATGCACTGATTTTTATAAATCATTTGGCGAGCAAAAAGCATCCTTCTTGTTTTCCTGTCTAATATCTCCAATACATTTTAGGGCCAGTCAATTACTCCAACTCTTCAGTGTGAACATTTCAGTTGTAACCGAAGAAATAAATAAGAATCGGCTTCTGCACTGATCATGCAAAGAGGCAACTCAGGAGGAAAAGGGAAGATGGAATTAAAAAAGCTTAATAGTTTGAAAGATGGCAGTTAAAGTTCAGTTTAGACAAATGCAAATAACAACACAGCAAAGATGATGTGAATACCAGCTGGCAGGAGTACAACTGATGGCAACAGAGCAGGAAAAGTATCTGGGAGTGCTGATCCCACCTGAACGGGACCATCGGGGGCATAGTTTGAGACCAGTGGCAGAAGCCAGCAGAATACTGGAGTATGTCATCTAGGGGTAGACCCAAGAACAAAACAGGTGTTAAGGAACTGATTACCCTACTCTTTAAGTGCTGTATGCAGTTTTGGTGGTCATATGTGAATATGGAGATATCAGATTACTTACAAATCCAGAACAAATCTACCTGAAGGTGGTGTATGATGGAAAAGAAATGATTTGACCAAAAAGTGGATGAGCTATTGCTCTTCTTATCTGAGGCCATTAGCAGTAGCATAGCTAGGGCAGAGCAAGAGGGGCAACTGCCCTAGAATCAAAGCATTGGGGAGGGTGCAATCAGCCAGACCCAGTCTCTTTTAAAGCTGGTATTGCATTTGCATTCAAATTTGAGCACTGTAGTGCCCTGTGTGTGTGATGTAAACTGAAGCACTGCTTGCTATATTGTAGCAAATAGTTTGCTACCATTTAAAAGAAAAAACAATGTTTTTTCTTCTATTAAATAAAACCTGAGCACTGTAGCACTTTGTGCAGACAGGGTATAAATTGTAGCAATTGTTTGCAACATTTGTAGCAAACAGTTTGCTACAGTTAAAATAATAACTTATTCTGATTTTTTTTAGTAAACTGGTAAAATGAGTAGGGTACAGAAATGGGACTTGAATGGCTGGACCAGGATGGAGGGGGGATGTCATGCATCTGGCCACCTGGCTGGTATGCCAGTAGAAGGAATCATTTTTTTTTTTTTTTATCTTCAGTGGAAGAGCTGGGGAGGGGGGTGTAGATTTAGCTTTAATAAGCCACTCACTTACAATGTTCACATTGTCTCTCTTCACCTGAGCTGAGGTGGTGGAGCACTGGTTCATAATACCAGCACACGGAGCTAGTTGAACCAGCTATGCTTCTGGTCAGAGGCATTATGACACAATTGCACAAGATCGTGTTGGGGAAATGTGAAGAGATATGCTCCGTAGGAGAACAATAGAGAAAGAGGGAACCCAGGCGGAACATTATTCAGAATAACTAATCTCTGGATTTGCAAAAGACACGTAGACAATCAGAAAGAGTAGTAGAGTAGGAAAGCACTGATGTATTCTTGAAGCTATATCAGAGACGGACATAGGATGAGGGGGGAGTGGAAAGGAGAGGTATACTGTTAAATACATAGGCTTACCATTTCTTTCTGTCATCAAACAAATATAAGCAGGTTTATTGACTCTTTCTGCAATCAAGTAAATATAATGTTATGTAATATGTGTTTAAAAAAGAAATCTATGCACAACAAAATATATTTTGAGAATTTTAGAAAAGTGATACAGATGAAATGCACAGAGGTATTATTTCAGAGAAAGAGTTATAGAAAATGACTACATTTTTTCCTGAAATAACAGCAAAGTCAAAGCCTGAATAAATTCAAGAATGAATGGGACAGAACCCTGGCCCTGTCCTGACTATACTTGTCAACCCTAGTCTGATTTGTGTTGTGGATCAGGCAAGGAGGATGGTTGCAAGTGGCTGGCAATTTGCCCACCCTGCAGAGAGAGAGATTGAGAGAGAGAGAGAGAGAGAGAAAGAGGTGTGACATCATCACTGTCCAGTGATCTCAACTGATGAGCTGAGAAAG
Source organism: Protopterus annectens (assembly GCF_019279795.1). Taxonomy (NCBI): domain Eukaryota; kingdom Metazoa; phylum Chordata; order Ceratodontiformes; family Protopteridae; genus Protopterus; species Protopterus annectens. The sequence goes on from NC_056731.1 coordinate 136,466,713, forward strand.
AGCAGGGATATAGCTAAGGGGCAGGGAACCTATACTAATGTCATGCAGAGTGAAGGTCTGAGTTATGGGTTTCTATTGAGGTGCATCACTAAACATGTTAACTAGTCACCTGGGGGAGAAATCTGGGGTGACATTTGCCTCAGTGGTGGTCTGTCCCTCTCCCTTCCACCCAACCCTGAATTGTGATGAGTGAATGGGCCAATGAGGCAGTCACCTTGTTCTGGGAATAAACAAGTTATAACTCTAATGCTCCCAAACTAGAGAATGGATGGGTTTGTCTCCTTGGAAGAAGGAATGTCCTCTGGTATTTGAAAGATGAGTCAGTGATAGAGATTCATAACTTTCTAATAAATTATGGGCAGACATGATATGCTTTATACAGCACTTACATCCTATAAAATCTATCTTTGATATGCACCAAAACGATAAACAAGGACCATGCATACAACAGGAAAAGGAAGCACCATAATAAATGTAGAGTTCTAGAAACATGTTTTTGCAGATTAATGTAGAATGCATACTTTGCAACTCATTTTGTGGGAAAACAACACAGAAAGCTAGAGAAGGTACTAAAGAACTTCTGTATATACGCTAGAGAGAGAATTAGTGGACATAGCTTATTCTAAGTGAAATTACTTTTTTCACCAAAAAAAATACAGTAGATTTATCACATATTTATTTATTTATTTATTTATTTATTTTTTACGTAATATAATGAAATTAACAAGGATTTTTCTGTAGATTTGAGTGGGTGTTATTTTAGAAAAAAAAAATAAAGCTTCAACTGATGTTTCTGATATTTGCCTAACAGTGTCAAAAGCATTGTCAGTTTAATTTTGAGAATCATACTGTTATTATGCAAAGTGATTTGTCAGATAAAAAAGAATTGAAACAATCATGAGATTTCAAAAGAGATCCTGAAATAATTTAGAAATGCATCTGAAGGTTGTATGTCTGTCTGTACAAAAATAAACAGACAAACAAATCAGTAAATAAAATGATAAAAAAAGAAAAATGGATGCCTTGACATTCTTCATGCATCAGAACTTCTGAGAAACTCATCACCACAGCCGTTGTCCTTTGCCAGATTCTTGCGGTTTTTATAATGAGCAAAGCAGACAACTGGAGCCACAGTTCTTAAGTAAAAGAAACCAGACCTGCTACTTACTTCTAAAGGTTATCAGGAAATAATTTTCATTAAGAAGGACTGGTGTTTAAAATCAGAGATTTGGCTATAAAGATAAATCATGATATTTGCCAATGGTTTAGAACTTGTAATTAGCAAATTTGCATTTATAATCGACTTTACTTCCCTGACTTTTTTTTTTTTTTTTTGCATTTTAAAGGACCATTGTTTACATTTTGGCAAATGAATCTGACTAATTTTATATACCAGGATGAATAGCAGCACATTGTATGTTTACATTTGGGTGTGTATGTATATGTATATATATATATATATATATATATATATATATATATATATATATATATATATAGTTTTATATATTGTATATATATATATATATATATATATATATATATATATATATATATATATATATATATATATACATCTACATATACACACACACATACACATTGGTTAAATATATAAACTAAATTATTCACTGTGATATACTGCAAAATACTGACAGGACAGTAAGCTACATGTTAATCTTCAGAGGTCCATCATTTATAATTGAGTTTCCTGTATATTTCTTTCCCTTTGGAATACCTGTGTGGAGTAGTAAGCAGTAGGCAGGCTTTAAATCAATATTTTATAGCCTGATAAATGTTGAAAACCTGCAGTCTCTCACTTTTACAGTAAAATATTTGAGGTCACAATGCGATTGGCACAAAGATCTAGTAGCTGCAGTGTATTATGTCACATACATTTGGCTTCATAAACCTAGACTATGTTTTTCTTGACTCTATTTCCCTGGCTGTCCATTATCTTAGACATTTTAATCTGATGCTGTTAACTATCTGTTAGTATATTACTGTCTAAGTAATTTATTTTCAAACCCATTTTGCAATTTATGGGGAAACAAAAAAAAAAAAAATGACAGTTTTAAAAAGGAGCAGAAATCAATTTCTCACAAGATCTATCTTCCTTTATCCCTTAGCAGTTTTTGTTAAATTAGACATTAATTTTCAGCAGAAACAATCCTGTTAGCTATAACATGAATATACAGCACAGACACTTTTTCAGCTATAAACTTGAAAAAGCAATAAATAAGGAATTGTAGGTATTTTAATTATTTTGCAGCTGTCTCTGCAATATTTGATAGATTTTCCGATGGAAGAAAATGAAAAAGTCGAACTGGATGTTGTCAGAAAAAATATCAACATTTTTTGCATATTTTGGCATGTTGTGAAGCCAGTAAGCAGGGGATTTGCAATATTTTTTTTCTTAACCTTGTTAAGCTTTTAGAAGTTTTAGCAACAAATTTCCTGTACATATATTTAAACATAAACACATCAAGACCTACAAGATGATGTACATGTTTTAATTTATCATTGCAAAAAGCAAATCAACTGCTACAACATTTATGCCAGTGGCAATAAAAATATTGGATCATATAAAAATGAAAATAAAAATAAATGTTTTCCATACATCTGATATGAAATTGCAAGCCTTAAACTGAATATATTCTGTTACCCTTTATAAATACCTTACAGTAAGACTTAGGGATAGCAAATCCATGATCATCTCCAATAAACCACATTAATTGTATGCATTCTTAACTTATTTTTCACATTATGTCTAATGTGGTATAATTGCTTAACTGTAGATTTTTATTGTATTATTTTTGTAGTTTATAAAATTATTGTTCTTAAAATGTTTTTGTAATTCTTTGGAGCGTTCCTCCTCAGGCCTGTGCTGAAAATGGGCACATACCCAATCAGACTTTCCTGGTAATCAAATGTCAATAAATAAATATAGCAGGTAATTGGAGAATGGAAAAAAAACTCATACAGGAATACCACCAAAACAACTGTTAAGATAACTGGTTACTAAAATTATCATTGCTTTTGGAATAACCTAGCAACATATATGTTTTTTTTTTTTGTTGGCAGCAACATTTAAAGATAAATTTAATAAGTTTATAGGAGTGGTATGAGGACAATTTTGCTGCAGATTTGGATCACCTGATTCTATACTACCAAGGAAGCGATTATTGTACTTATACTGATATCTTTTTCACTGGTTGTGTTCAAACACTGATGGTAAGACTGTTTAGCTTTTTAAACATTCTGCATTTCTTAACTTGTGAGAGAAGGGATAACTGCAGTGTTGTGTCCTTTTATTTTGTTGTACCTTACTGGCACCATGTGTATTAATTGGTTGAGTTGCTGTTGTATTTTATTTATTTATTTATTTGCTATTTTTTTCCTTAGCTGACTATCAGCTCTTCTCATTTACTGGATCACAATCCCCCTGGGCTCAACACAGTCCCTCTTTCAGGACATATGATGAGACAAAAGACACTGGTATGGGGTCATATTGCTGCAGGAGATTGTGCCCAAACCACTATCCCCTCAAAGCAACATTGCCTGCTTCATGTTCTCTGTCATTAGGAACAATTTCACAAATGTGAAGCCTTTCAATTAAACAGCTTATTTCTTATGCAGTGTGGAGTGGGCCAGACTCATACATATTTTTTGCATTTAGCATAGGCTTCCTCACTCCCATCAGGATGGGCAACCCAGCATCAGTTGCTCCCTCCATTCCTCCCCCCTGCAGCCCCTCCAGCATCACCGCTGCAAACTAAACATAGTGGGTGCAGGTACTTGATTTATTTTTGGTAGAAATGCACGTTTTTACCTTTGTTCAGAGCTGCATCTTGCTATACTGCATGGATCACTGCAGTTACCCATACGAGAGAGTAGACAGTGTGTGCCTAGTTAGGTTTCCCCTTAGGAGTCTTCTCAGCTACTGTTATTGTACTCCAAGCTGTGGTATGCACCATTGTACTGAGAAAATAGTCTAAAGCTCAAAGTAGCAGAACCCTGAAACCTTAGCACCTTATAGCATCTTGAACAAATCGCCTACATTTATAGGTGACAAACTCTCGAACTGTACTCTCATAGTCACTATCTGTAAAAAATAGCAAGGCAGTAACTTAACTAAACCAATTCTAAACTTCTATGATAGGAAAATAAATAAAAAAAGCTATTGCACCTGTCAGACTTCATTGTGCACCATGTGAAGATAATGAACTTTTTCACATTTGTTGCCAGTCTACTGGCACTGGGTTCCTTGTGGCAGTGAAGTCATTACCTCATGCACACTGAAAGCCCACTCTTGCTTCCAAGTAGTGATTCTGTCTCTTAAAGGTGTAAATAGCTACTTACACTGGAGACAAACAGTCCAAACATGTGGGTGTCAGAAGTCACACACCCACCATACTGTAGCAACAGACCATCAACACTATACATATGTAGGCTGAGGTACAAAAAATGCTTACTAAATTCTTGTAAGCCTCCTTGGTACCATGCTTCTACACCCAGACCTCAGCAGCATACATTCTGCTCACATGCAGTTCTAAGAACAGTGCCCGCTATTATGCCTAAAACACAGGTCACCCAGGTGGTAACATGCACAGCATCTTTAGGTCAACAGGGACTGCAACTCCATATTACAGTGTCCTAGTCATAGTTGGATCCATAGTGAGGAATACTGATACACCACTCACCAGGCTGAGCAAGAAAATATTGATATTTAGCTGCCTTTTAGATGCCAGAATCCATGATGTTAAAAGGATACTAAAGTCCCTTTACTTCAAGTATGCATACAACATAGCTGCTGTGACATAGGTGTGGACAACCTGTGTTGCACTCCCTTGGAGCAAATGGAAAAGAATGTGATTCTGGCATAATGGTTAATGGCTTCACTTCATAGTGACAAGGTGCAGGATTTGATTCTGGCCTGGAGTTATTGTCTAGCCTTTAAATAGCCCATCAGGGCAGTTAGCTTTTTATGTATCTATGAATCTATGATGTGGTTGAGCTCTTTGAGCACAGTAGTGATGGTGACATGAAACTATCTGTGCTACTTACAATCAGAAGATAATAGTTGGTAACAACTGTCTATGTTGCTAGTATAGATTCATAGGTATATACTAGGCTAACAATTACGGGAGTCTTTATAAACCTAGCCATGCATCCCAAATCTATAGTACAAGTTTTCAGCCTTAGAGGTTATTTTAAGGGGTATATATGTAAGTCTGGTTGTTATTTACAGACAGTCTTCATCCGTTATAGACATATGATAGACATGTAAATAGAAATTTAGCTACTCTGTGTTTGACTGGAAGCTAGTATAATGCAATGTAAGCAAATGGTGCTTTTCTCCCAGTCCTCTGCTGAAAATGGGTATTACCCATTCGGGCTTTCCTGATAAACAAACATAAATAAATAGGTGGTAAACCTGGGGTAGATTTTTGATTTCCCATCCACTGGTCCAGATTATGCTTGAATAGGGTTAGGGAAGAACTCTGCTTTACGTGGATGGGAAGCATGTTCCAGAGGAGAGGAATTCTCTAAGCCTCATACCTGGCCCTCCAGCATGTCCTATTTATGTCACAATCAAAGTTCAGTTCTTTATATCAAGTAGTTCTGATGCTACTGGTTTTGCAGATGTGCAAAAGGTCCATCAGAGTGGTGTCCAAGGGTGCCTTGTATGCCAAGCACAGACTGTCTCTCAGCAAACTGTAGAAAACCAAGTACAGAGATGGGGCTTTGAGGCAATGTGCATAGGACATGTTGTTTACACACTGTTTTCTTTTTTGAAGATCCTCTATGGACATTCCAGTTGCTGTATGTGTTTGGTCAGGTATACACAGAACGAGGCATTGTATTCAATAATGGGTTTGATGCCAGCCGAATACAGTGGAATGATGACCTCCTTATACCTAAATGATATGCTCTTGCTTAAAAATTGAGCAATGTAGATTGATTTTCTTAATACCCCAGATGTATGTTGGTCAAAATCCAGGTTATTGCACACATACATTCCCAAATACCTGACTACTGGGTTCACTCTTAGGAGCATGTTATCAGTGAGGTTGTTTCATAGGGTGGCTGACATCCCTGACGGTACTATAATGCAATTCTTGACATTGAGTTTTGAGCTGTGGCTTTGGTACAAGTTATTTGTCTGTGTCCGTCATTCCTGTAGGATGTTAGTGTCTTGGGAGGATTCTATGACTACTCCTAGTTTGCAGTCATTTGCAAACTTAGTCAGCCAGAGGCCTTTAAAATTGGCTTTGACTTCTTGGAAGTAAATGCCAAAAAGGAGTGGGCCCAGCACAGGACTATGAGGGACTCTACTAGTGACTGGCCTATTTCTGGAGGTGGTCTCCCTTATCCTATATTGCAGGGTCCTTTCTGAATACCAGATTGCTATTCAGTGCATAACATAAGGGTTAATGCCTAATTATGTGAGTTTGCTTATAATGCCTGACTGGGGTATTAAATAAAATACATCAGCCAGGTGAAAGTAGGCAGTGTATTGCCCTTATATATTGCCTTTCTGAAGAAGTATCCCACGATGAGTAGGCATAATCTGCCTTTGAGAAAGCCAAACTGAGTTGGATCCAGTGTCTGAAGGATTCTTGTGTCATTATTTATTTATGTATTATTTATTGACGTTTGATTACTGGGAAAATCTGACTGAGTAGGAGCCTATATTCAGTAGAGGCATGGGGGAAAGCTCAAAATTTTTAATCATATCCATGATAATTCTTTCCACAGTTTTACATATGAGACTAGTCAGACTTATGGAACTGTAGTTCCCAGATTCCATTACAGGACCGCCTTTGTGCAGGGGGATGATTGTTTCAGTCCTAGGAGAAATTAATAGTAGGCACTAAACAGCCTATAATTGCAAAGTACCTTGCTAAGGTAAGGGAGAACAGCTCCTGTACTTTACAAAAAAAAAAAAAAAAAGCACCAAACCAGGCATGTCCAACGGTCAGCTAACGGTGATTTCTCCTGTCCACCTGTTGAATCTGGGCATACTGAGGCAATGCAGCAATTGCCTCATGTACACAGACAACCCTCTCCTCCTACCACCCAACACTACAATCTGTGAGAGATGCACTTGCATAGCCAAAATGGAAGCAAAGCTCTCTCCACCCAAGATTGTGCTAGACAGTCAAGAGGAGAAGGTTAACACCCACACTACACCTCAAACAACACATAGCCCTTCTAAACCCACACCACCAACACCCACATATAGCAACACTAAATCCACATATGCAGAGGCCCTTAACTGTAACCTGCCCAAGCAACAAGGACCTCTTAAGCTGAAATGCAACAAACACCAATTACAACCAAAGTGCCACATAGTTCACAACACCAGTGTGCCACCCAGCAACAGCCCCTAAGGCAAGACAATGTACCTAACACTTTAGTCATAGGTGACTCTATAGTCTGGCACACTGATGTCCCACTCACCAGGTTGAACAAGGAGAAAATTACAGTCAGCTGCCTGTCGGGTGCCAGGATCCGCCACATAACGCATGCACTCAAGTCACTCCACAACAAATACAAATATGACTGTCATTATCCATGGTGGAGTGAATGGCTTGAGACGTACCTCCCTGGACTACATGAAAAGAGACATGGAAGAGCTCTTGGATCATGTGGCCCAGGCAGGTATGACCCTAGCCCTGAGTAGCATCCTGCCTTTGCCCAGAATGATACCACAATATAAGGACAAAATGACTGACTTCAACAATTGGCTAAGCTTCTGGTGTCATTCAAAGGGGATCCAGTGTCTGTCTGCCTGGGACAACATGATTGACAGACCACAATGCTTTGCCAGAGATGGTCTGCACCTGTCGCTCCTGGGATTCAGGTTACTGGCTAAGGCTCTTTCCACCCCAATAGTGCCTTTTTTAGGCAAAGTTCAAAGGACAAAACCACCACCATAACAGGTACAAGCATGCAAAATCTGAAGGTAATGCTACTCAATTCTAGAAGTCTAAACCTCAAAATACACTCTCTCATGGCACTCCTAAAAATAGAGAACATCGATATCTGTGCAGTAAATGAGACCTGGTTCAAGGCTCCAGAGAGCACCCCTGCAATACCAGACTACAACTCTTACCACACTTTTCGGCCACCAAACCAGGACTGAAACACTAAAGCTGGAGGAGTGTCAATATTCACCAAGGATATTCACACCACCAGGCTAGTTGCCCAACACAATGCATCTGAAATTCTCCAGGTGCAACTAACACTAGGTAAGACTGCAATCCAAATTGTAGCTTTCTACAGATCCCCCAACATATCCCAAGATTCTCACTATACCTTTCTAAACATACTGGAAAATATTAAGATAGAACCAAACACCCTAATACTGGGTGATTTTAACTACCCTGCCATTAACTGGGAAAACTACTCATGTACCAACACCTTTGCCCAGTGGTTCTTGGAATTCATAAATTCCGATGCCCTGGATCAACTAATCCATAGTCCCAACAGGGGCTCCAATATCCTGGACCTGGTCATTGCCAACATGGAAATTGATGCTCCACACCTATGGTCACCCCCTCGTTAGTCAGGTCTGACCATAAGCTAATCACCCTTAAAATCCACTTCCCACCCCCACCCCCCAGTAAGGAAACCTCCATAAAAAACTTCTCCAAAGCCAACTTCATGCTACTCAAGTCAGAAGTGACAAACTTCATGACACCCATGCAGATGGGAACTGAAAGTTCAACTGCTGAATCCTACACTAAGACACTGTACGAGCACATCCACTCATGCATGAATTGTGCCATTCCAAATAGAACCAATATGCTCTCATCCAAAAAAAGGAAGCCAATCTGGTGGTCCACTGCCATAAACAAACTTTACAACAAAGGGAAGAAAATGTTGCAGAAAAGAGAAAAATCCCAGGATGCAAAAAACTCCCTTACCAGCCTCAGTAAGAAACTGAGATCCCTCATAAAATCCTCCAAAACTAGTTACGAAAATAAAATTGCCAAAGATTCCAAAGACAACCACAGGGCATTCTATAACTGTCAAGAATCTAAATGGCAATGTTCAGATCTGCTCTGAGCTAAAACAGAATGGCATTAAATATACTGATCCCAAGGATATTGCCAATATCCTGGCAGATCGATTCAGTGCCAACTTCACCCCCCTCTCACTCCCTAAATGGCCAATCTCAATACCAGAGGATTGCCAAATTCCAATAATAACAGCCACACAGGTAAAAAACACACTCTCCAAAGCTAAGAATACAGCATCCATGGGACCAGATGACACCCCAGGCTGTGTACTATATGAACTACAATATGAACTGGCACATCACCTCCTAAGTGTCATGTTTAATCATAGCCTCACCTCAGGTTTCATGCCCACTGAGTGGCGCAGAGCTACAGTTATCCCACTCCACAAGGGGGAACCACCTTGGATCCCAGAAACTACTGTCCCATCAGTCTGACGAGCCTTATCTACAAGGTCATGGAGCATATTATCATGGAACTTATAAACAAAGACTTTGGCAACCTTCAAACACTGAACCCCACCCAGTTTGGGCTCATGAAGGGCCGATCTTGTCTCCTGAACCTGATTGACTTCTTTGAATCAGTCTCCAGAGCCATGGACAAGGGTAAGGTTGTCCACACAGCCTATCTAGACCTTGCCAAGGCCTTTGACACCATCCCCCACTCTGGAATCATAGATAAACTTACTAAGATGGGCATTAATCCCTATGTCACCCAATGGGTTGCTAACTGGCTTACGGATAGAACCCACACTGTAAAAGTAGCCGACTCCAAATCCTGCTCTAGACAAGTGACAAGTGGAGTACCTCAGGGTTCAGTCCTGGGACCGCTCTTGTTTGGTATCTACTTCTCTGAAGTACAGGCCAACACTAAGGGACTTTGGCTAACAAAGTTCGCAGATGACTGCAAACTGGGAGCCATTATTGAATCCACAAATTATGTTGATACTCTACAAAAGGGTTACAGAAACAGATGCTTGGTGCCAGAGCCATGGGCTCAAGCTCAATGCCAAGAAATGTATAGTTATCCCCTTTGGGAAAAAACATGTGCCCATAAATTACCATATAGGTGGCAGTACACTAAACACTGAAGGTGTGATAAGAGACTTAGGGACACAGGTGGATGGTGGTCTCACCTTCAATAACCACATCGCCACGACAGTCAGGAAATCCTTCTATGTGGCACACCTCATCATTAAGGGTTTTTCATCTAGAAAAAAGGAGGTAATTGTCCCACTGTACTCATCCCTCATTAGACCCATTATGGAATACAACACCCCATTTGGTATGTACCTCTCAAGACATCTGCAACAACTGGAAAGGCCGCAGAAATACCGCCCTAAAAGAATCACAGGCCTAAAGCAGATGCCCTATGCTGACCGCCTTAAAAAACTCCAGCTATACTCTGTCGCATATCGTCTACTGAGAGGCGATCTCTGCTTAACATACAAGGCCATGTCAAACCCAGAGCTGTTGGACATGCTACACTTAAAGAAATCCCATCCCTCAGAGCCACATGCTCCAGGGATCTAAACCTAGCCATCACAATAAACAAAATGTGCTGGAGGGATAGTTTCCTGACCCAGAGACTCACCAGACTCTGGAATAGATTCCCTATACATGTCAAGCAGAGTGCCTCTTTGGCCCTCTTCAAAAGGAACCTTGACAATTGGATGGGAGAAAGGAAATTCACCCTGGGGTTCACGTCAGTTGCCCTGCTAGACAGGGGTCCAAGGAAGTAAATAGTGTGGGAAGAAATAGCCAGGGAATTGTTATGGCTAGGCTTGTATAGACCCTAGGGCTGATAGCCTAGTACTAACCTATGAACCTATGGTACAAAGACTGTCTGGAGGCTATGATAAAATAATGAATGCATAAATACAGATAGATCATGTTGTTCTTCTTTCGGCTTTTCCCAGTTAGGGGTTGCCACAGCGGAACTCCGGTCTGCTAATGATTGGCAGTAGATTTTTATGGTGCCAAGATGCCAGCCCAACGCCCAACCTTCAACGAAGGCACACCCATTTATGCATGTCTTTTGAACACCACTCGACCATGGGGAGGACATGCAGACTCCACACAGAAGGCGCTCCAGTCGAGAATCAAATGGGAGAACCTCTTGCTGTGAGGTGAAATGCTACCGCTGCACCACTGTGGCATTACTTTTGTCTATTTAGCAGTCACCCAGGGATGTTTTTGGGGCCCATTGATGCATAGTTCCTATCCTTAGTGTATTTAGGACCTGATCTCTACTGATAGTTTGAAGGGAGATATGTTTGATGGCATTACATTGGGGGGGGGGGGGGTTGTAAAATTGAAGCTGAATCTGTCAGACAGCAGATTTGCTATATCTTCCTGCTCTGTGTAGCTAGCTCCAGTCAGAATCAGTTTTCTGCACTGTTGTGTACTGCCTTTGAGGTTGCAGACATAGCTAAAGAAAGTCTTGTGGTTGTCCTTGGCCTTAGAGGCTAACTTTACCCTTTTGCTCTGTTCAGCCTCATGAAAGAGATTTTATCCTGCTGGGCACTGCACTTCCTAATTTTAGCTATGAACTTTTCCTTTTGTTATGCAATCCACTTATGTTTAGATTCCACCAGTGTGGTTTGTGTTTTTGAATTGTTCTGGACTTATTTCTGGTAGGCAGCTGTCTTGTTTCTGTGTATGATTCTGCATAGGCAGCTGTGTTCAGCTGTGTTCTCCAGATGTGGAGGGGCTTGAAATTCTGTCAGGTAACAATAAAAGGTAGGTTGCTTTAGAGTAGTTCCTAACTATTACAGGGTTTGGTGATTTCTCAGCATTTATTTTTATTTCAAGGGAGATAGGTTTATGGTCTGACTATACCAGAAAGGACTCTACACTGGGTGGAGTTGCAGTGCTCTCCCATATTTGTGAGTAACAGATCCAGTATGTTTGGATTCCTAGTCGGCCAAAGGGCTAACTGGTCTATGTTTGCAAACTTAAAGAATCTCTGGGTCTGCATGTTTGGGGACATGTAGTATTGCCATTTTACACAGTATACAGTTACAGTCCCCAAAGAATATGGCATTGTGTAGAATGGTGTCTCCAGTAGGTCTAAGTGTTAGCTAAGAGTTTTATAGGTCATAGAGGGTGATCTATAATTTGCAAGGATATGATATGGGACTCTACCTATGGTTATTTAGACATGGAGAAGCTCAGGTATGTCGTCCTGTTTGACCTATCTAGAAGTATGTTTGGTTTTAATGTAGACTGACACACCTCCACCTTTAGTCATCCACTGTGCAATATATGGTCTAAATGTGTGGAAACATTGTAGAACTGCACTGTTAGGGTGCACTCTGCAGCTTTAAACTATGTCTCACTAACTGCCAACAGGAGGGCATAGAGGGAGTGAAGTTTCTTGTTTGGGGTTCTAGCATCAAGCAGTAAAACCTTTATCATTACAACGTGATTTAATATGTGTCATCCTGGAGAGATGTGGTTAATAATCCTACCTAATTCACCAAGGACAGTTTGTACATTTCTCCACAAGGATTCAACTTTTTAGTTAAAATATGTTTTAATCCTCATAATGGCTATTTTAGGCATAGTTAGTCTCATTCATTTTCTAGCCTAACAAATCCAAAGCAGGGTTATAACATTGGTTATAACAATCGAAGCCTAAACAAGCAGATATCTATCCTTGAGGAATTCTGCCCCTTGAAAACATAGGTACCATGTTAACTATGGAAATGGAGCTTCAATAAAGTTCTTCTGATGATGTTTTTACTACCTAGCACTCCTTTAGAGTCTCAGATGAGGATGACATTACCTCTGTCACTGGTATTTCTGTTTGTATTTCCATCTTATCTTGCTAATTCCAACTAAACGCATAACTTAGAAATCATACTTATCCTGGTAACTACAGTTGCATCAACATTTCTTATCATGCCCAACTACAGGATGTATACTTTGACACCCATAATCCATGAAGAATACCTTAATGAATAAAACCAAACTGAGCACATTCATTTAGATGATTTCAACTATCCACCAAAACCTGTGAAACATATACCACAAAACATAAGTATAGGAAATGGTTCTTGGATATTGGTAAAGCCTATTCCATAGACTAATTAATGCATATGCCTACTAGGGACCAAATCTTCCTGACCTGCTTTTTACAAATATGGCACCATTATGCACCACAATTGTGGTTATCCCTATTGGTCAGAACAGATCATTCTGCTATGGCATTTTCCTTAAGATCCCATCTGAAGGTACCCTTGAATCACACTGCCTTCAGAGATTTCTTCAAGGTAAATTTACTAAGGTTGCCTACAGACCTTATGATGTTGAAAATCTCCCCAGGACATCATATAGTCCCATAACTGAAATGGTAAAGTACACCATAGATTTATCCTCCCATCTTAGCTTCTGCATTGAGGTCTCAGTTCCCAGTGTCTACAATTGTAATTCCAGGTTCAGATGTAATCCCCTTTGGTGTAACCCCAGTTTAAACAAATTCTACAAGAGGAAAACAACTGGGATCTAAGGCATAATATCAAAACAAGCAAGGCTGAATATGAATTGAATATTGCTTCCAGCTTGCAAGATAACCACAAATCTCTCTTCAGTTATGTCACGAATCTCAGGAACAGTTAGCATTGCAGTTGATCTCTGATGGTACTACCCACTCAAACCCACAGGATATCATAAATATCCTTGTGGGCAAATTTAGCTCAATGACCCTCCCCCCACCTTTAGGTGAGCAGTAAAATGGCATGCCTGTTCAATGACATTATAAAAAAAGAGAGAGTAACCAATCTATGGAAAAGGCTATTGTAATGATACTGTATAAATAGAGACGAAAAGAGGTCAGTATCAAAATTATTTACCTGAACCTTTGTGTAATGTAGATACCAAAGTGTTTGCTCATATTATGTATAACAGAATGAAAACATTCCTTATGGGATTAATAGGTGCTAGAGAAGTGGGATTTATGGCAGATCATCCATGGACCATAGGTGTACTTTTAAAGATTTTGTACAATGGACTGAGAAAAAGGCCACTGAAAGACCGGAATTGTTTTAATAGACATTCAGAAGGCTTTTTACTATGCTTTGTGAGACTTTTTGACACCGTGATAGAGGCCAATGGAATTGGTAGGTGGTTGAAGGGAGTGAAAGCCCATCATATGGAACAAAGTTATGTGGATTTAAAGAAAAAATACTTTTGGAAAGAGGAACCTGTCAGGGGTGTTTATTATCACCAGGATTATTTTTAATGATCATTTAATGTCTGGTATAAGCTGTAAGGAAAAGTTGTGTGAGGTAGAACTGTGGCAGGAAAAGGCATGTTACTGATCTGGTTCAAGATGATTGCATGACATTGCTTGAGGATGTTACTGTGCAATTTCCAGGGATTCTGAGGTTGCTTGGTAGCTTTGGTAGTGCCAATATGCTTTATTACGTTCACCAGTGGTCATTGGTGATTAGAATTGGATATAATCAGATAGAGAGATGAGCTGTACTTCCTAAAATGATGGTGGGAGTACTTGGAAATAAAGGTTTTGAAGCAGTAGCTGATATTAGAGACTAGAACTCGGTATGAAGATAAGGATTGGAAACATATTAGATGCATTGCCCCACTTTGGGGTTGAATGGAAATCATTTGCGCAATAATACTTCAACATATGCTTGATTTTAGGCAGTATATAAAAATCAGTCCTATAAATAACACCATAAAATATCCAACTAGTCTGACAAGTTTGTGTGGAAAAGTAAAAGAGGAAGGATTACGAAGGACAGACGTAGACACTGGAGTAGGCCCAATTGTAGGTGATATTCGCAAAGGCTGAGAGTACTAGAGAAAGAAAATTTGGAATGGGTTGCCTGGGTAAAGGGTGGAAGGCTGGGAGTGGTAAGACAATGAGCAAAGTAGAGGATGGTGCCAAATGGATGACTTATAGGCTGCTAGGGAAGCAGTTGCAGTTAAAAGGTAAATGGTACAGAAGCATTAAAGCTCTATGGGGGAGTCAGTTTAAGGAGTCGAAGGGTAAACTGGCAAACTGGTTTTCTGGAAAGAAATGAATAGTAAAATGAATGGCTATCCCTCCCAGTTCTCAAAGAGAAATATAATTTACACAAAATAGATTAGCTGTTATACTGGTGGATTCTTAGACCTAGCAACTAGAGTATTTAGATGAGCCCATACAACAAAAAGAATAACTGCAAACATAAAGCAGGGGAAATAGTTATGAGGTAGGCTTCACTTTGGGAAAAAAAATTGCGCCAGATGGAAAAAGGAAAAAGTTCTATCCTTTACAGTCAGTTGGGGGAGGCATCTACATGAATGCAGTTTTAGCAAGCTGAGGTATCACTGGAGTAAATATAATGTAATATGAGCCAAAAATGGGTTTAGCAAGGAATATTAGCAATGATGAAAATGTTAAAAGAGGTTGGCCCTGTTAGGGATCAATATAGATGAATGGTGCACAAATAGTATAGAACCCTTGTAAGGGTACACCAAGGAGGATTGTATCCATCCTCAGAAAGTTGGAGATGTGGGAGGATGCTGATGAGATGCACAAATGGTGGATATTAAAGGAGGTTGTATCTCGGTGCAGGGTGGGGCAAGAGAGGTCTCTAGTAAATTCCTGGGGAAGAGGATATCAGATCAATTTGATATATGCCTTTTTGGGTTATATAAAGAGAAGGAATGGGCTGGAGATGAAACAGCACAACTTTAACTGATTACAAGGAAGTGAGATAGACAATAGCTAAGGCTTGGAAATAAGAGGGTCTGGACATTTCTATAGAAACGGCAGAAAGGTTTTAGATGCTAAAATTATGGAGCAGGCATCCACAATGTTTAACAAGGAGATTTAATGGGAGTTTTCTGCAAAGTACAGATAGATCAAGCTAGGATTAAAGAGTAAGGGCCGGATTCACGAAGGCTTGCACAGAGTCTAGGAGTAGAGTATGACTCCATGCAGCCAACATGTCCAACGAGCAATCCAGGAACAGCCGATAGGGGTGTGCAACAGAGCTCCTAAAACGACTCTTACACGGACAGGGCTAGGATATGCAAATCACCTCATTTGCTGATGAAAGGTATGCAAATGAGGTAAATTTACGATTCGGGAAACCCTAACCTGTCCGAGTAAGAGTAGTGTTATTTGCAGAAATGTATTCCGTTGACAACTGAGTACGTTTCTGCAAATAGCAAAATGGAGCCGTGACAGCTCCAAAAAAAGGATGCATCCAGTCGAAGAAGCATGCCAATGGCCAAAAATATGGCCATTGGCAATGTCCATCGATGCAAAAATAAAATAAATTAAAATATTTTTTTCCCCGATCGCCGATGTTTAAGTGTAGCGCAGCACCGCGCAAATGCGGTGCGCTGTAAAAACCAGAAAACCAATAATTAAAAAGCATAAATGTGGATTTTATAGTAATCCCTAATATACAATGCAAGGGAATGGCAGTCCAAAGACAACATGGCTACCGAGTAGAGGTTGCTAAGGGGGGAAGCTCAGTCTAAGAGTTGTAACCAAGCATTAGTAGGCAATCCAATGCAAATGAGGGTAAGGATAGTGAATCACAAGTTTACATAGCAAAAGAGCACAGTCAGTGTAGTGTAGGAGTAGGATAAGGGGTGTAACAGAGTAGAAGATAGGTGACATCATAAGGGAGGTATGTCTGAGAGAAGTGAAGCTCATTGGAGTAGAGTGGCATGTGTCTGCTGTCAGATACTAATCACTGGAAGAGGTGTGTCAACAGGTACCCTAGCTAAAGGCAAGAAATTGAAGGTGTATGCCGTGAACAACACCAAAGTTTCTTGTAGAAATGCCTGCACCATGTATGCGCGTGTGTGCACGCCTGTAAAACCGAGTAAGCCTGTGTGCACGTGTGTGCAGCTGTGTGCACGCGTTTAAGCCGGAGTAAGCAAGTGTAAGGATGTTGAAACCCATGTAAGTGCGTTTGCGCCTGTGTGCATGTGTGTTAGCAAGAATAAGCAAGTTGTAGTCCGTGTAAGCATGTGTGCGCACATGTGAGCTGGTGTGCGTGTGTTTGCGTGGCGCTGCCCCCCCTGAGGAAACAGAAAGGGAAAAGGAAGCACAACAAATAGTAGGAAGTTAACCAGAGAGTACTAGCAAAGCTAGCAGGTGAAAACAATCAGAATCAGGCAATTACACAGGCAGTACACTAGCCCAGCCCAGCACTTAAAACTCAACAAAAAACATTCCAGTATGTGTTTCTCAGACACACTGCAACACTGCAGTAAGCTAATAGAAGTGAAAACTGAAAAAGCTTTACTGAGACAAAGAAATGTTAGGGGCTGCCATTGCTGTCAAAAGACAACATATGCAACATGCTGAGGGTGGTGACAATGCGAATGCTGCTAAGCAACCCAGAGTGAGGAGACGGAGAAGAGTATACAGGCCTAGGGTAACCTACCAGGGGCTACATGAGCTGGAGATAGTGGAACACTATAGAGTGGACAGAGACCTCATGCAGCAAATTGTTGAGCTGTACAGGCCACACCTCACACACAGAACCAAAAGAGGGGAACCCATCCCAGTGGAAACCAAGGTATGTGTTGGCCTAAGTATATTAGCAACAGGTACCTTCCAGAGACCAACTAGCAATATGATGGGGATTTCACAGGCATCAGCATCCAGGGTACTGCACCAATTCCTGAATGCCATGGCAGCACATGCATGTATATTTCCCCTCTTCCCGTGAGGTATTGGCCAGCAATATGCGTCTCTTCCAGCAAATAGCGGAATACCCTGAGGTAGTGGGTGCAATAGACTGCACGCACATTCACATCAAAGCACCAGCCGGTGAGCGGGGTAGGGTCTACTATAACCGCAAGGGTTACCCCTCCATCAACTGCCAGGTCGTGTGTGATGCCCAGGGCATAATAATGAATGTGTGTGCTGGCTGCCCTGGAAGCTACCATGACTCCCATATCTGGCATCTGACACAGCTGTACCAGACATTTGCCAGTGGGGACATCCCTCATGGTTACCTAGTGGGGGATGCTGGATATGCACTCGAGCCATGCCTGATGACATCCATCAGAAATGCACACACACCTGAACAGGAACACCATAGTGAGGCACACGCCCAAACACGAAATGTAATCGAGCGTGTGTTTGGTCTGCTCAAGTCATAGTTCCGGTGCCTGGACACATCTGGTGGAACCTTGCAGTACTCACCAACTACATGTACCCAAATAATCATGGTATGTGCTATGCTACACAATATGATCCTGCAAAATCAGCTGCAGCAGGAGCAGCATAGGGCTGGGCACAACAGCCCCCCACCATTGCCAAGGCCATCACAGGCAGAGCATGACTCGGAGAAGGAACAACCTGAGCCTGCCCCAGTAGGCAGAAGGAGGCGTGCCCAGAATGCTTTGGCCTTGGCAAAGAGGCAACACATAGCATATACACTGGCTCAGAAGGAACCCTGGAAATGATACCTCTCTCCAACTTGCACATATAGTAAAAGGGATGCCTAACTTGACACTACCTGTTAACAAACATGTATAGGGAGTGTAAAATGTGCATCTGACATAGGCAGCCCTGCAGCACCACCTGTGGCATGATTGCTATGTGTTAAGCAATATAAAGTACTGCTAAACAGCTCTCACCACTATTTAGTATATGTAAACAAAATTGCACAATTACAGGCAATGTTCAGCAATATTGTGCACTGTCCAGCAATGTTGGGCAACATTGAGCAATGTTGTGCAAGTCTGGTCAAATGTGGGTATAGTTCATCAAAAGCAGGTTAACATGTTCATATTTGCTTCACTTTTCTTGAAGCAGTCTCTTCTGGCATGTATGAAAATATGAAGCAGTGACAGTCCTCAAACCCAGGATACAGTGCACTATAGTCATAGTACAGAACCACTAAACCATGACAGTATGTCAATGGTCAGCTTGTATGAAAAATGTTGATAAGTCAGTGCTTAGTATCTCATGGAAACCTTGCAGGCATAGCATTATCCCTGTCGAGTTAAGACACAAAGGTAAGGCCTGCAGTAATAATAGAACCCGATATTCAACACATATATAGTATAAATGTTAATATTGGTAATGTTCACACACATCAACAAATGTAGTGGACCTCAGACAGCAACATACCACAAGGTCACACTGGATATGCTCACACACTTGAAAATATGAGACAAATGTCAGGCAACAAAACACTGAAAGTCTGAACTGGGCATGCTCACACACTTAGGGCAAGTTTTAGTACAGCAGTGGGCCACACATATCCCTCAGTTGCATGTGTCAACCCAGGAACCTCGCACTATTCACCAATCTGCAATGTGCACACAGTGATATGACAACAGACACAATATAATATAGTGAAATCATGTCACAATCAAATATGTTATGCAGAAACCTAGGTTGTTCATAGGAAGTGGTAAAGCAAAGAAGAAACAAAACCTGCAATCAGTACCATCACTGAACAATGTGCATCCCGAACATTAGCATAGGTTCAGAGGTTGACACTAGGCTATCTGCCCTAGTGTATGTAGAAGCCTAGCCACAGTGTGTTTGTGTTTTGCAACCCCGCTAGATCAGTAGACTGTGCCTGTTAATAGCAGGTCACACAAGATATCTCACATATGTTCATTTCATTCTGTATCTGTCGAGCAAGGACCCATAACATATCCCAGGGCTAAATATATGATCACCCATCTACCTGTGAAGATGTCACTTGTAGGTGGTCAGCGTGGGTCTGTGTGTATGTGGGACTGTGATCACATTCCTGAGTGAGTGGAGCCTCTGTGATGGTAATATGCTCCTCCAGCATGTCCTATTAACATCATTGCTCACATACCTGTCCCTGGAGCATGTAGCTGCAAGGGACTTTGATATCCTCATTTGGAGCCTGTCCATCAATGCTGTGATGGACGTACCTTCAAACAAAAGGCACAGACTGCATCCAAGTAGGGAGTAAGCAACTGAGGAGAGCTGGGGTCACCATAGCCAAACTGTGCATACCATATGTGTGAGTCCCTATATCCACTTGGTTATGTAAATCTGTGTACATTCCAGTTGCTGCAGGTGTTGGGTAAAGTTCATCCAAAAATGGGCATTGTATCCAAGCATGTGCCTGATGACTATAGGGTCACAATGACCCCACCTGATCTGGATGTAAAACCGCATGGGATAAGGTTGGCTAAATAGAAGGTGTGTCCAACAACATTGGCAACGTGAATGTCAAAGGCAAGAGTACTAAGTATTCATGTCCCCAAATCACAAATCACACACACTGTACATGATGTATCATCACCTATGTGGTAATGTGTGTGCACGATGTTACTACCAAAGGTGATGACTATGCATCTAAAGGAAGGTAGCTGTAGGCCATGGCTCTGGCACCAGTCATCCATCTCTGTGAGACCCTTTCTGAGGATGCTTGTGCCAGCTGTGGAGTCGATTATGGCACACAGTTTGCAGTCATCTGCAAACATGGTCACCCATATTCTTCATGTGTTAGCCAGTATGTCTCAGAAATATATACAGAACAATAAAGGTCCCAAGACTGAGCCCTGTGGGATGCCATGTGTAACTGGTGTATAGTCAGACATGGCACCTGCAATACTGACCATGTGTGTGCTATCCATGATCCAGTTAGCAATCCATCTTGTGACATATGTGTAGATATTGAATCCGGTGATCTAATGTATAAAGGCCAAGTGGGGTATTGTGTAGAACTGGTGTGTGAGCTCCAGGTAGGCTGTGTGGACAACCCTGTGTACGTCTATGGACCTGTTAACTGTTTAAAGACATCAAACAGCTGCAAGAGGCAAGATATGCCCACAACAAAACCAAATTGCGTAGGATCCAGTGTCTGTAGGTTCACAATGTGTATGTGTATGTGTTCCATGATGATACACTCCATAGCATAGCAGACCAGGATAGTTAGGCATATATTGGGATAATGTCCAGGGTCCCTTGTGGCACCAGCACAGTGGAGCGGGTACACTGTAGCTGTATGCAATTCCATGGGTACATATCCTGTAGTAACTGTGATATTGAATAGTGACATAATGTGAGTGTGAAGTTTGTCATGAATCTCGTGTATACCACAGTCCAGGACACCATCTGGTCCCACTGATGCTGTGTTGTCTGCTATGGAGAGGGCAGCACACACATGTTCATCTATAATGTCAGGGAGGCTACACCCTGTTGTGATGGACATGTGCACTGCAGGGGGGATGGTGTGGAAACATTCCCACTGAACCTGTTGTCCAGGATGTTCGCAATGTCAGTGGGTTCACTGTATCATTTGTAATTATGCAGTAACTCACAGCATATCTGTGAGTTCCCACCCAGGTCCCTGACATAACTAAATAAGGCCTTGTGATTGTTCATAGTGTCTGTTGCAAGTGTCTGTTAGAAGTGGGCCTTAGATGAATCAACAAGTGATCATAGCTATACCATAGTAGTGATCAGAGATGCCTTCCTGATTGTGATTGTGCTCTATAATGTAGTAGCCTCCTCCTGTCCCTGTATAGCTCAGTAATGGCTATGGTCCAGTAGACAGGTCCCCTGCCTTTGGAGGAGTGAGTCTTATAGTTATCTGGGATAGCATGATCCATGAATTCCAGTAGTTGTCCATAGAATGGGCTTGTAAAGTATGAAGTGGTCTGAGCCGTAATTAACACTGTCCCAGGGTCATTGAGGGATACCACCTCAGTTTGTACAAGTGTGACATTTGCTCATGAGAAGTACGTGACTGAGATCACATAGGATGTGTGTGTGTGTCTATGGTATATGTATGTCTAGTGAGATGAATGTATGTTCCGACCTTAACAATGACGGGTATACCTCTGGCGTGGAACATAGAGTCCCCATGTTGGTGATGATCAGGTCCCACATGTTTTAACACCCTGTGGTCGTGGTGACCAGGTCTGCCATAGCATTTGAGTGTAACAATCCTAGCAACTGTTGTGCGAGGGTGTCAGTGCTTGAGTAGTATACCCAGTCAATGTTTGTGTATTTGAAGTCACACAATATAATGGTGTTTGGTGAGACCTTCACATTCCCCAGTGTTCCCAGGAATAACGAGTGTTGTTCCCAAGTTTGGGAGTGTGGTCTGTAATAGTCTACAAACTGAAATGCAGTTTTGCCCACTCTCAGTTGCACATGTATGTTCCCCAATGCTTTGTGCACTGCTACCAACCTGGAGGTGTGCGTATGAATGATGTATATGGATACCCCCCCTATTGTTGTTGTCCGGTCCGAGTCTTGTGTCTGAAAACCATGGTATGACGTAAAACCTGTTAGCGCTGCTATGCTTCTGTGAGCCTGTACCAGGTGTTTGTTACTGCACATATATCGACAGATTCCATACTGATGTGAGTCCTGAGCGCATGCATTCTGAGGGTTAGACATCAGTTGTTGAGCACCATCACTCTCCGTTTCCTGTACCCTGTAACGTCTATGGCTGTGGTTATGTCTTCTGACCCTCGCTTCAAAAAGCCTAGGGGTGACAGGTGCATGGCGACTATAGCGAATGTACGTGGCATGTTGAGCATGTAATCCCAGGCTGACAGACACTGGATCCCCTGTGAATGACAACAATTTCATCTGTATACTGTGACATAGTACTTGGTGAGGGTAAGATGTAACACAAGGTCAGGGTCATACTGGCCTGGGCTACATGATCAGAGAGCTCCTCTATGTCTCTTGTCATGTAGTCCAGGGAGGAATGTCTGAGGGTTTACACACCAGTATGGTCAATGATGGAGCCATATTTGTACTTGCAGTGGACTGACAACAGTGCATGTGTCATGTGGCATATCCTGGCACCTGACACACAGCACAAAGTGACCTTCACCTTGTTCAGCCTGGTGAGTGGGATGTCAGTGTGACCGACAATTACAGTCACCTTATACAAGTGTATGAGGTGTGTTGTGTAGGCCTAAGGGCAGTGACTGTGTGGCACAATGACTTTGTGAACTATGTGATATTTGTGTATGGTTGTGTGTTAGCAGTTGTTTGTGTGTCTGCTTTGGATGTCTCTTCTGCTTAGGCAGAGTATATTTAGATGCTCCAAGTATGTCTTTGTGTGTCAATGTATATGGTTTGCTGTTGTCATAGGTCCATGTGTGACTGTATTTGTGGTGTGTGTAGTTACCTTCACCACCCGATAGACTGTGCCAGTCATGGGCTGGGAGAGCTCAGCCTCCTGTCTGTCTATACAGTTGCACCTCTCACATATATCTGAGTTTGTTGGTAGGAGGACAGTGTTCCCTGTGTACATAAGGCAGTTGTAACAATGTGTCAAAATTCCAATATGCACCAGCTGGACTGGAGAGTACACACGAAACCGACCTTTGGACATGCCAGGATATAATGATGACATACACTGTCGACTGATCACAAAGGACCAGTAGTGTGTCAAGTGTGTAAAAGAGTATAACAGGGGTTTAGTGTTCAGGTTTGTTGTTGCTGTGGAAAGATAATCTGCAAAGGAGTACAGACAGAAACATTACACCTCCTTCAGCTATGTCAGAAATATCGATGTACAGTCATATATGTCCTGAGTCAGGGTCAGCTGTACCTGACTGACAATGTCGACATCCTGTCAGACAGGCCCATACATACATACCCACCTCCCAGTGACAAAAGGCCCTAACATCATACCAGGAGATATCACATGAAGAATGTGTAAACTGGTCCGCCCAATGCCAAATGAATCCCATTACTTGGATAACATTGTTTCCCCATATGTGTCATAAGTGAACAACAGGACAAACAGACACTGCACCCGAACAGTCTGTTGAGTCTCACACTCTCTACAGGATATTACACCGTTAAATGTGTTACAGCAACATGTAGCACACCCCACAAGTGTTGGTGCACAACACACCATGGGAACTATAGTCCTATAAGCCTACAAAGTCCAAAATGCTAGTCCATCATGATTGCAGTCAGGAACAGAGATATTGTAAACCGACAAACACACAACCCAAACGTCTGTGGTATGTTAATGAGCACATCATGTTCCCCAAACCTGCTAGATATCTTGCAAGGCAGCCACCCAGGACATACATCACTGACAGGAGCAACACAGGTCCCACATAAACTTTAAATAGCCCTTGACCAACATCACAGACACATGTTGTATCCACAAAACCTACAATCCATGCATGGATATGTATTGTCATATGAAGGAATGGTAATTTGTCCACAGATAGATCACACAAGCTATGAATTGTGTATTCCTGTTCAAGATGTTCACACCTGCTGACCCACAAGGTTCATTCCTGGGATTGCATAACACTAAGTGCACACACATTACCATGTCAAGTCTGATGATGTCAGCAACCTACAAATATAGCATGTGAATAGAAACCACACAGTAAAGCATATAGCACGTCATGTTAATACGTATCTCACTAGTATCATAATATAATTAGGTAGGGGTTTGAATCCTGCAATTGCTGTGTGTGTGTGTATGTGTGCGTGTGAGATTGGCTTTGAGGGGAGTGGCCTTTTTGGAGACTGTGGGAACACATTAGGAGTGGTGAATACCTCTTTGCCAAGTGTGATGATGTCAGCATCCTACAAATAGAGCTTTGGAAAAGAATGCTCCCAATAAAGCAAATAGCGCGTTGTGTTAATGTGTATCTCATTAGTGTCATAACATAGTTAGATAGGGGTTTGAATCCTGCAAATGCTGAGTGGGAATGTGTGTGTGTGTGTGTGTGTGTGTGTGTGTGTGTGTGTGTGTGTGTGTGTGTGTGTGTGTGTGTGAGATTGCCTTTGAGAGGAGTGGCCTTTTTGGAGAATGTGGAAACACATTAGGAGAGGTGAATACCTCTTTGCCAAGTGTGATAATGTCAGTATCCCACAAATACAGCAGTGGAGATTAAAACACTCAGTAAAGTATATAGCGCATCGTGTTAATGTGTATCTTACTAGCATCATGACATAGTTAGGTAGGGGTTTGAATCCTGCAAATGCTGCGTGCGAATGTGGGGGTGTATATGTGTAATCCTATGAGAGGAGTGGCCTTTTTGAGAATGTGAAAACACATTGAAAGAGGTGAATACCCATTTTGCTGGTTTGATGATGTCAGTATCCCACAAAAACAGCAGTGGAAATGAAAACACCCAGTAAAGCATATGGCGCATAGTGGTAATGCATATGTGTCTAGTACCATGACATAGGTAGGTAGGGTTTTGAATCCTGCAATTGTTGAGTGTGTGTGTGTGACACTGTTGAGCAAAGTGTTGTGTGTTTTGCTACTACTACTGTATGACATATCAGTAAAACAACAGTATGTGCATTGCACACTGCTGGTATCTGTGTGGCAAATACACATATGTACATGTGACCTAAACTGGTAGCTGTGTGGACAAGACATATATGTACATGTGACCTCATTCACATCATAGGTGTGAAGCCTGCTGTCAACACAACTACATCTGTCACCATTGACATTTTTTGCTGCTGCTTCTTGGACCGTAGCTCACATATGTATGTATGTATGTGACAGGTCCAGCCACTGTAGTGAGCTGTGCCCTAGTGCCCTAGGCCATCTGTGTCACACGCACACATGACAGTTGTTATACAATAGTGTGAGTGTGGGTGTATGCCTGTGGCATATGGCAGACATGCCCAAACACAACACAGTCTGTCAATAATGGCCATTCATGATAGGTATACAACAAACCCGTGTATATGCATACAGACACCTTATTACTTATGTGATATACTGAGGGACATCAGCATAGCCTTGGGGATGTGGATATCAAAGGACAGATGAAATCACATGTGGCTGTCTGTACACATTGGTACCCCTGCTACACGTTGTGTGCTACTACCAATGTGGTGCAATCAGGATACTATGTGTAGCAAATGTGGATGAGTATGCTGTTGTTGGATCATAGCTTCACAACATGTGTTTGTCAACAGGTATGTGTCTGTATGATACCCTCATGGAAGATAGGTGTCTAATCCGGGGAATGCTTTGTAGGCCACTGTATGCATCACCAGATGTGGATGTACATATCCCTAGTGTGTCTGCGTGTATCTAGGATGGACACATGGCAAACAGGAGTGGTCACAGAAATGTGTGGTGGTCATTACCACTGGTAACTGGTATAGTACAAAACCAGAAAGATTCTAATGCTACTGTGTATCCTACAGCTGTGTGTCAGTTGTCAAGACATCATGTAACAATTTGTTAAAATCAGGCTGTTGAGGTTATGTACACTACCAGAATGCTAACCAATGACCGATATCAACAGTATCACCCACAGCATAGTGTCATACCATGTCATACCCACATGTGTACCCAAGTTGTGACATATGTGTAGTGACATGTATATTGGACACCAATAGGAAATGTGAAGTATTAACACTGTGCAGTACAGGGCATATCACCCTTTACATGTGCCCACCATGCACATACATGCAAACAGTGCACCTCCACCATGTTCACAAATGTACATCTTGTAATCTGTACAGCACACATCATAGATGTTACATCCACTCAACAACGCATGCTGCCAGTACCACACACATCAGCCAACTGTCACATGTGTGGACAATCCATGTTTGGTATTAACATTGGTGTATACAAAACAAAATTGATAATCAGTGCTGGGAAGCATCATTCCTGCTCAGATACACCTACAAGGATATCATTGCCCATTACTGTTCACAACATACTAACATTGTTACACTGCTAGTAGGTCACCCTGTGCATCAGCACCATGTTATCCTGTTCCTGCATCAATGTCACAGATGACAGGAGGTGGCACAGTTTCATCATATGCACAGGGTGTGTGGTTGTTTTCCAGAGCCCGACAATGACCCAGCCAATCAACATGTATGTGTGTGTGTGTGTGTGTGTGTGTGTGTGTGTGTGTGTGTGTGTGTGTGAGTGTGAGGGACAACAGTACAGTATGGGTCAGTGTTGATGTGATGTGTGTGTGTATGTGTTAGCCCTACGTTTTGGTAGTATGTGTGTGTGTCTGCATGCACACCGTACCCCCTTGTGGCTGCCAATTACGGGAGTTTGTGGAACAGCCACAGACTGTACCTGCCAGGCTGTACAGATCACTGTCTCCGGCCACGGGCACAGTACTTGTGTCTGCCAGGCGTGACACGGACTGTATCGGGTACTAAGCCAGATTGACTACTATCGTCAGAGGCAGAGGGATGTTGACTGGACCCATGTCCCTGCTGGGACTGGCCAGAGCCATGTACACATGGTCATCTCGGATGGTCTACCGACAGCCTAGCCACAACATTACTGGGGCTGGTACTGGCACTACAGGAGCGGCTGGCACTTAGTTGTCATCCGCGTCGGCTGCCAGCTGAGGATGTTGCTGGCATATGTCCACGTCGACGTCCCAGCCATCCTGCACTGTCCTGGCACATGGACATAACATTATGGAGGACATCTGTTGTCTCCCTCCAACGTCTATCAATGACATTGGTGTAATTGCAGATGGCACCGGCAAGGTCACGGATACTGTCAGTGATCGCAGTGTTATGAGCCCTCTGCGCCCTTAGTCCCTGCCTGGTGTACCGTTCCATATGTGCCTGTGCTTGCATCACAGCCCGGAACATACCTGAGGTTGTAAGACCTGTGCAGGCACACCTGCCAGGGGCATTATGCCCAGCGATGCTCCCACGAGAACCCCTGGACATATGCCTATGTGGTACTGTTCCGTGTGTCTGGGCATGGCTGCTGTGTGGGGTTGCATGTGCCATGGATAACACACTTTCCTGGTCAATGCCTACCATATGCTGTTCCTCATCTAAGGCCATTGGTGTCGAGGGATGTAATGGCAGTACGTATGTGTGCATAGATGGGGTGGAAAGCTGTGTACTGTCGATTGGTGGACCACCAACAGACCCTGTCAAACATGCCTGTGCAATTACACATGTATCATCATGGTCACTCCTAGTGGCAGTGACCTCAGGTACCCCGCTGCACCCATCCAACATTACCTCAGCACCTGTGAGAGGGAGACAGGAAGCACACTTTACCATCTGCACAGGATGTTTACACACATGCACACATGAACACATGCACACATGCACACATGCACACATGAACACATGCACACTAATACACTACACATTCAAGTTGACACACACACACCAACAGCAATATGGAACATAGTCATTAGTGGTTGATGGTGGAGTACAGTATCACAATGCAAAGAGTCCTCTCACACGTGTCCGCATGCAGGATGTGTGTTGCTCGACAGCATGCAGTGTGAGTGTAGAGAGTCCTTGCAGTTAACAGTATACATGTTGTTGATGCATGTGTGTTGTTCACTGATTGCTCTCATCCTGGTAGACAATGTGTACATGGACACAACATTGCACTGCAAGTCTGAAACACTTTCCAATGTCGTGTGCACCATCACTCATAGGTATACAAACCATGTCCGGATGCATACAACTGTCAGGTGTCTAACGATGAATGCTATGTGTAGTACTGCAGGTACTGTAACTGGATGTAGTGTAGTACCATGAGCCATCATCAGGAAGCATCATGTGATCACTCAAGGACACTGATGCGTGTCACATTGGCAACTATCTTGCTGTACCTGACCTGCACCACTTAGGCTACATTAAACAGTTCACAGACGGTCGTTGCATGGGCGTGTCAGGTGTTTAGTAGGGAACATTGCCTAACATGACTGTGTTGTGTGTTGACGCATGTCACACTGCCCCATGATAGGGCTCTACCCCCAGGTATAGTATGTGTGCTGTGTTGATGACATATGGGATACTGAAGTACGACCTTACAGCAGGTGTATACATATGCCATGTGTATCATATTAACACATATTGCATATGACAAAGTGGTGTATGTTGTGTGCATGTGTATTGACGATGCCTATACAATGTCCACTACAGTGTACCCAACTTGTTTGTGATGCTCTGTGTGTTGCATGTGTATGATTCAGCTACTCATGTCATTGTGAAGTGCATAGTCACACAGAGAACATGCAGAGCATGCACTATGCGTGGGTATTTAACATGTGTATATGGCCTACAACTCTCCTATGACATGCAGATGTTATATGCTAAATTGACTGCAGCCCACTCACCAGCATGGGTCTCCTGTCTTGCTATCACACCAGAGGGACCTGCAAGGATATGAGACAGTATGTCAGTGTCAACAACTATGGCATTGCTGCTGTGAGTCTGCAATTATACAGTAGTACATGGGGTGACAGTCACAGGCATACAGATAATGTCCCAAATTATCAGTATTTCATGACACCAGGCACCACATATTCTGCATACACAGTACACATCTGATTAATGCATATTACAACACTTTGGATAACAGTGGCCTACGGATATGCCATGTTACCCCCACGCTCGTTGTCGCTGTGCTCGGTGACGCTGCCCTTCATGATGACACAGGTTTGTTGTAATGGTTGGCCAGGAGCCACCATGCTGAGGAGCAGCTCTTCCACTCTGGTGAGGGGGATGTGTGGCAGCACCACCACCTGTGGCAAGCTGTTGCCTGTGGACATCGGAGGCATGCTGCCAGACATACTGCAGTGATGGTGTACCTGCACATAAGTCCAGTTATGCATGCCTACATCATTCACCCGATGGACAACATCCTGCCACAGTGCAGTGCGACCATGCTGGTCCTGGCAGGATCTTGAAAATAGTAGATTGTAATGTTGGATAAGTGCATCTCTGATGACATCCTCCTCCTCAGGGGTATATGATGACTTTCGGTTATGTGCCATAACACTGGAAGACAATTAAACAGTAATTGTGAAAAAGACATGTTGCACACTCAACATTCTAATATACAGACATCATTGAAATGCCATATATAGCAACCTATTGGCTGTCAGCAGATGCACACTTTTAATAACACATATGACTGCTAAGACCACAACTGCCTGACAGTGCCTGGCACATACTAAATACAAAACCATGTTCTGCACAGCCACAAAGTGAAACCAGTATGTAGGACAATACAACAGTACATGGCACACTGTATGTGAGACAATGCAACACCTAGCCACAGGAGGTGTATATAAAGCTAATGCATACAGACATTTGTCATCCATTTAAATCTATGTACAGTATGGTTATGGTACTAGCAGTACACCACACTACTTGTTGATAGCAAACCTCTCAGTAACATATGTGCACATTCACCACTATAGGTGGCATATTGCTGTACTACACTATACATGTTGCTAGATACGCACTTATATCCTGTGACACACATACCACCGAGGACATGTTACAGGCATACCCCCACACACATCAGACATACCTACAAGACACAAGGGTAGGGCAACCCAGATTACAGTTACCTGTGTACCATACATTACTGTGTGTCAGCACATACATAACCTCATGCCTGAAGTATGTGATGTGTGTGGACTACAGGTAACAAACAAAAGTGCGTTACCAAGCCATGTGGATATAAACCACACTGTGCAGTTGAGGCATACAGCTTCAGGTAGTACTACAGTCCATACATGACTTGTATTCACTAGTGTTAACAATCAGTAAGCATACATGTACTGCTTTAGCCTACAAAGGCACATTCTATTCGACAACATAGGACTACATCACAACATATGCCATAGTGATTTTCAGCCCTGCCAATAGCATATGGACCTTTGGATGGGATTAGAGCTACAACACTACATAACATGGTATATACAGACTCCCAGAAGGATATCACACATATACACATCATTGATACATTCACATACACATTCTCCATCACACACAGTCAATCTCACATAGCATGTGTTGCAACAGGTACATGCATGTGTGTATCATGTCCTAGGTAGCTGATAGGCTGTTATCCATAGGGCCTATGGAAGCATAGACATATGGTACCCTGCACTACGACACGCATGTAATGTAGGTTCCTGTGCCCCTGTCATGCAGTGCCACAGGGGTGATTACCGGGTTCTGTTTCCTATCTCACATGCAGTCATTATGGTTATTGATGGCAACTGCTAATGAGGACCTTCATATGCTGTTGATAGGTGGTTGGTTCAACAGTATGGTATGTGTCTGTGATGATGATGTGCCAGTCAAGCATGTTCTGCTTTTTACATTACAAGGTGTTGGGCAGTAGAGTGTGTATCTTGTCTGGTGTTCCATCTGTTTACATGGAGCACGTCCAACACCTGTGGGTTTGCCATAGCTTTGTATGTTGGCCAGGGGTGGCCTCTGGGTAGGCAGTATGCGACACAGTGTACAATTGGTTTGGTAAGACAGTCAGCATAGGGCATCTGTTGTAATCTGGTACCACTCTTTGTGAGGTATGTGTCTGGCATCTACTGTTGCTGTGTATGTGTTCTGAGGTACATACCAACAGGGACATTGTACTCTATGATGGGTGTTATGACTGATGAGTGGAGTGGAACTCTGACCTCTGTTTCCATGGATGACACAAATTTACTGATGACATATGGACTGTACTAGTTTTACATGACTAGTGTGGCACAGTGATCATCATTAGGGACACTACAGTCCACCTGTGTCTCATAGTCTATTATCACACCTTTGGTGTTGAGTACATTACCACCTATGTGTTAGTTCATGGGTACAGGGCTTTTAACAACAGGGATGGCAATACATGTACAACATTCAGCTGGGGCGTACATTTCAACATCCACTGGTGTACACATTGATATGCATATCAGCACATATACAGTCCACCTTTCATGGTGGGAATATCAATAATGCTAAAGTTGAGGGGGATACAGTTATGTAATGATATTGCACAGTCTTGTGCAGAATTCATGGAAGGTGTTCTCAGCCCATATTTGTTTAGCAGGACCCCATATCTGGGAGACTATATACGTAACAAAGCATACCCATGGCATTTGAACAACACGTCATATGCCAGCACTGTATCCTGTCATGTTTGACACACACTACAACCTACATAGATATATGCACATAACCTGCACCAACATATAAATGTCTACCTTTCACAAACAGTTGCAGTATGTCCCTTGCTCTATGCACATGTTCAGATGCTCAGAAATCAGACACACATGTATCTCGACATATGTGTGTGCCATACAGACACAAGGTCCACTATGTTGTAAGTCTGTACACCTCACGGATGACCTGTTGGGCCTTGCTACAGGTAGGACAGTTGTCACATGTGTGCATACAGTAATAGTACAAGGGTATACATAGCTGCAAAGGATACATCACTGTGCTAGCCTGCTACAGCGGTTGCCAATGCTAAGCTACACATTATGTGACTATCATGCATGTCTTACTCTGTGACATCCAAGTTTATCTAGGTGTTTGCAATACTTCCCAAAACTGCCATTAAACGCAGTACTGTACAGACCATAGATAACATGTTCAGATGTTTGACGTGTATTGCTGACCTACAACTGTCATACTTATGTCCCACTGCACACAGCTACCCAACAATTTCTCCATGGCAATACTTATGCATGACATCAGTGCATACATACCTACTGCTACCACATATGCATGTATCAGAGGATCAACAGTACTAAACATAACCATCTACTACCTGCCAGTAACTACAAACTATTACATACCTGTGTGTCCCTTCCGGGTCCGTCTGTGTATGTCATTTGTTTTTTGGGGGGTACTGAAACATACTGTTATTTATTTATTTTTTTCCTGCTTGCTGTTGTTTGCTATGTGCAACTTGCAATGTAATGTAATGATTGCATGTGGGGATAGCAAGTCCTATCTGCTTTTATAGGTATCTGCACATGTGCATGTAATGTCCTCTGCACTGATTGTTGGCCAGCATTTGGTAAATGCATACAGCCTGCTGAGTGGTAATTGCAGTACTCACTGTCATAGCAACCCAATGCTATGAATTGCTAAGGTATGTAGGCGTAGCCCTTTCAGATATCCAGAGTGGGGCCCATGCTTGTTTGCTGTGGAGACTGTTGTGTAAGTCAGATGGTTGGTATATGTCTTATAAATGAAGCTAGAGGTGTAGACAGTGCTGTACATGTTGTACTCAGGCCTGACTGTTGCCACTTCCAACACTAAGCTATCAGTGTAGAGTTTTACTCACCACTACAAATGCTTACACAACATTTATGTGACTATACTGGGAATATTAATGTACTGACTTCTGCAGGGTTATGTTTTTTACTGTTGACATTACCACAGGGTTTGCAGGACAGCTGGACAATTCCTGTACTGAGTATGCCTACCAACACAGTTGGTAGACCCTAAACGCACAAGTATCTTTTAATTGGGGGGGGCTTACATACTAAGAGCATTATGCATTAATGTGTGAATATTATCTTACTGGACTTGCAGGATTGGTGTGTACCTGTGTGTTTATCAGGGCAGGTTGTCTGTCTGCATGGTTCCCACCTGTGAACTTACCCAGTTGGTAGCCAGAGGTTACACTGTCAGTCTTTGTCTGTGCAACTTACAGGTGTTTTCAGCACTGTTACAATGGCATTGTTATAGTCAGTTGCTACCAGTACATGGCTACATCCATTGGTATTTCTGTGTTATACTCCTACATAAGGGTATGCTTGGGGAGGGCCTAAGAAAGCTATTTGCAGAGTGTGTAACAGCAGTATAGCCTATATACCCATGTGTTTGGGCCTCTGCTGGGTCTATGGAACAGTCACATACATCTTTGCATGGTGTCATGGATATGTAGTTGAATGTGAGGTACACCTTACACATAATAGGAACAGTAGGTGTATACTTCAGTGAAGCAGTGCATATGGATTAGTACTCCTTTCATGACATACAAGCAGTGTCTACTGTAATTATTGTCAGTATTCATTGTGTAAAAGCCCACATTTCTGACTGACATCAGTACTTTTCTGTGGGATTCTGAGGGACACAGCTAAAATATGTTTCACAATCAAGGACATCCCTGGAAAGTTGACTGTGTTAGGAGTTATGGCTTCTGCCCTACACAGATATGCCAGTGTTTGTGCTGCTATGATACTGTGTGGGGGTTGTAAAGTGCCTCTGCAACATTATTTTCTGCTTGATTAGCTGCTTCTCACATCACACTCATGTAATGCAATCCCACAACAATTGCTGGTATAGATCCACAGAACAGGCTTTGTGTTATGGCCTTCCTATATTTCCTTTACATTCACTCATTGTAATAAATGATATATTTTTTGCAGCACAAACTTATTGTACATCTGTTGTGGCTTAGTGGTACTACATGCAGTCTTATGTGTCCAAGGTCTGGTGTTCGAGACTGACAAAGGTATTTTAATTTTGCTGCTGAGCAGAACAAGGGCCCTGACCTAGAGTGACTAAGGCACTTTTAAGCAGTTGTAAGTGGGTTTGTGTGACGCTTAGCAATGCTTAGCTAAGCACACACATGCGCACACTCGCTTAATTCCAGTTACTACTGCTTAAAAGTTCTTACTCCCGCTAACCCCAGTGCTAATTTCTTTGAAAGAAAAGAAAATGGGGAGATAAGAAAGTGGTGAAAAAGGGGGCACAAAGAGGGAAAGACAGTAGGAAAACAAGCTCGGGATGTGCAGGATGGGTGTAGGGAAGGTCCATAGCTGCCCATTTCTTTACCAGCAACAGCTGTGCATATGTTGCAAATTTGGAGTGAAATTTGAAACCTTCCACCCCTGAGAGAGGGGTGAGGACAACATAGTTTGTTGTACTGCCAATTAGAATTATCAGTGTACATGTCCAACGGACATGTGTGCGAAATGGGCAGCTATGTATGGAGCGTAATTTTTTTTCGGGTACAGATTACCTTTTTTTTTTTTTTTTTTCAGGGGAGAGTGGAAAGTGAGGTAGAGGAAGTAGGTATATTTGGGGAAGTAGGTTGGGTAGGTAAACAGACAAGACAAACAAGACGCATACAGGGGCAGAGTATGACACATGGGGTGGGTGAACACAATTGACGGGTATGGATGTTTGGAAATCGCAAGCCCATGAGCCCACAGATGGTACTAGTGGGACTGAGATCCCCACCCATGGGCAGTCACCACTGGACCTTCACAGCCCTGAGGGTGGCTGTGCTGGGGGCTTCGTAGGAGGGGCAGACTCACCCATGAGTCGCACCACTCTCGCCTCGAACTGGCGTAGGGGATCAGCGACTAAATGCTGGATCTCCCTACGCACCACAACCCGGACCCTTCTGTGGGTGACAGGAGGCCCTTCTCCACCCACACTTGAAGGGGGGGCAAGTCCCATCCCCTGCAGTGCTTCCACCCAAAGGTGGCACAGGACCTATGGAGGAGGGTGGCCCGGGCTAGGCACCAGACCTGCTGGTGCCAGGTGCAACTGCTAGCTGAGGAGGGACAGGTGGGTCCACTGGAGCTGGCCTTCCCATACGTTCTGCGATTAGGTGTGTTTAATTACAACATAGACAACAGCATTCCAAGTTAGTTGTAACAGCATGCAGTAATATTCCCATTAACCCAACACACCAGGGTTACAACAGTTGAACAGCAAGCATAACACATGTATGGATTGAACGACAGTGGACATTACAACAACATGCAGGGATGATTGGTGGCAACAGGCCATCAAGATTGTGGTGTTTTAACAGGGGACATGCATCAAAGTAAGTGCAGATTTTATATAACAATAGGACATATGTCCCAACAAATGTTATGAGATTAGACATACCCATTGAGGTGTGGAATTGCATTGTTTATGCACATGGAGTAGGGTGTAAAAAGAAACCTCCATTAACATCTTATTAGTATTTTAACTGTGCACTACATTCCTATTGACTGCAGGTGTATATCCCCTACATGTATTTTTACACTAGGCAACATGCATTTGATTGCGTTATGGGTTTTGCTACTTCAAGATATACCTGACCTATATCTGACATAGTAACTGTCCAGGATGCAGATGCTACTGCTACATACTTGTATTAAATTAACTTGTTTATGTATCTGCACATCTGGATGTGTTCACATGCCTTTTTCACTTGTTTTCTATACAACCCTACTTTTCAGGTAGCACACTAACATTTCTGGGGAACATCTTGACAGGCTACTTGTGTGCCAGATTTACCTATGCATTTCAGCCATTTCACAACTGTTGAGGACTGTTGCATACTTCACAGCTACTCGCACTTCCTTCATCCACTTTATATGGACTACTGGGGGTTGTCAGCACTTAATACAACAGTAACATTTCTTCACTGCAAGGGTACAACAACATTTCTGAGTAACTGGCACATACACACTGCAAGTATTATACCTTTCTTATTTACATTAAAACTCTTTTCTACAGGCTCTGTCCTTTATTTGACATTACACTGCATACAGTAGACCTATTCAGGACAAGTTATACCTTTATTGATAGGTTACAAGACTGTTTTTCAGGCTCACTCACTTTTTATCTATGACATGCATGCAGAGATAGTATTCCAGACATGTTTTTGCTTTATTCATGGGTTGCTACACTCTATTCCTGGCTATCTGACTTATGATATGTAACAGTACATGCAGAGGATTTATTCAGGGAATGAATGTTTTATGCTTCACAGCTACTGCCACTTCCTTCATCCACTTCCTATGGGACTGCACAACTGTGGGTTGACAGCACCTAATACAACAGTACTATTTTTTATTGCAAGGGTACAACAACATTTCAAAGTAAGTGACACAGACGCACTCCAAGTTTTATACCTTTATTAATTACATTGAACACTCTTTTCTACAGGCTCTCTCCTTTACTTGTTATTACAGTGCATACGGAAGACATATTCAGGACATATTATACCTTTCTTGATAGGTTACAACACTCTTTTTCAGGCCTGCATGCAGGGATAGTATTCCATAATTATTTTACCTTGATTAGTGGGTTAGTACACTCTATTTCTGGCTCACTGACGTTTGTTATATAACAGTACATGCAGAGGATTTAATCAGAACATTTTATTGCTGTATTATTGGGCTGAAACACTTTTGTCATGCTCACTCACATATATCATGTAACAATACATGCAGAATATTTACTAACCTGCCTGGAGGCGCAGTCTATCTGCATAGGCTTGCTGATTCATAGCACGAGCACCTGCAGCTGTGGAGTAAATAAAGGGATATTGAGACATACCTATCCATTATTTAGACTATATTAGCTTGTCTTACATACTGCATTCCATGGCTACCTACTTAGTAGTGGGGCATCACGCATTTGACGGGCCTCCTGGATTCACTGGTTCAGAAGGTCCTGCTTCCACCTCTTCAGGTCTGCATGGTGGTGACGGACCTGCTCACCAGTCTGAGGCATGCCTGTGGCACTGGTGAGTTTATGAGCCTACCGGTTCCAAGCCTCTGCCTTATACTCCATTCCTTGGAACTGGCCCTGCAGGAGTCGAGTCTCATGCCAATGGACTAGGAGCCAAACCATATATCTTGACTCCTCGATGCCCCAGCATTGAGCTCGAAAGCATGTACCCTCTCCAGCACCAGACATTCTAACTGCAGATGGGAGCTACAATCAGTTATGGGGAGTATTCCTGCCTATGCAGCTTAAATATGCTGCATTTCCCGCACTTTTCTGTGATTGGCCATTTTTTGAATATTCTTGGCTGACTGCAGACCTGCTTAGCAATGGTCAATCAAGCATTTATTACTATATATATGTTAACAGTGGATATTTATCCTAAGCTGTCTTGGCTTAGTGGTTCAGTACTTTGATTATAGTGCACAGTGTCCTGGGTTCAAACCTTATCATTGCTTTTTATTTTACTACTGTCCAGACAGGTTAGGGGGCATGGCTGTGTTTAAGCAACTTTGCTCTACGTTGCTCCATGTTGCCCGACGGTGCGCTGGTTGGCACGGTGCACACCTCCATGCAAACCGATTGTGCTGGGTAAATCACGATTTAGCTATGGGCAACTACATTGCGCTGGGTAAAAAGCAATTTAGCTATGGCAACTACATTGTGCTGGGTAAAGCATGAATTAGCTAGGGGCAACTATATTGCACTGGGTTAAGCGTTGCTTAACTGCGGCCAATTATATGTCAGGTTCCTTTATAAATATACATTTTGTTCACTGATACATAAGCCATTTGAATGCTTTTTAGTAAAAGTTTCATCATATAGGTCAGGAATTATTTCATATACTAATTTGGAACAGAAAATAGGAAGGGGAGTGGTGGGACTCGAAACGTGAATGCCTCCTCTTTGTGCAAACGCTCTACCACTATGCTATTACTATTTGGAGTAATTTGCATAAACATTCCTTATTATGCTCTTCCATATTGAGATTGCTAACTGCAGCTAAGCAATGGGCACACACGTGCACACACGCGCAAATACGGGCAGCTATATTGGGAATTTGAAAAAATAAATTAATAGTTTTACTTTTTATAACTGTACTGGGGTTTACAATGTCAAGGAGTGTGGTTTTGGGTACATGGACATTTGAGCGGACTCGCTCTTGTGTGTTGACATTTTGTTTTTTAACACACTTGCAGGGGCGTAGACATTTCCACTGCTCGGCTGTCGGACACGCCCCCTGCTTGACTGCACAGTCCATGTTGGACTTGGGTTTGAGTCAGCATGCCCTCATGAATATTCATGGCACGCTGACGTCATACCATTCAACTGCAGCCTCCGAGTAAGACTTATTTAGTCTTACACGGAGGATTCGTGAATCTGGGGGTAAGTGTATGAAACAGGTGAAATTGTAGTTGTAGAGAGTTATGAATTGTAGTACCAACTACATGTGTTGGGACTGCTTTAGATAATATACGCTGTGACCAAACAGAGGTAATCTTCTGAACAGTTGGGAGACAGGAAAGTAAGGTATGATAGAATCTGCATATGGTGCTTAATACAACACAGAATGGAATATGAAAGGAGGAAACATTTAAAGAAAGAAAGATACATCTGATATTATGGGAAGTTGTTATGCTTATGCATAAAGTGCGAACGAGAAGAAATGCAAAGAAATGTTTTATTTGTAGTAATATGTAAATGTTGGATATTTATGTTGTATGTAAAACAAAAAATAAACTTGTAACCAAAAACAAAAATAGGCAACAAGCTGTAGAATCCCAACCAGTTTATTGTTAGCGCTTTCGTTCAGAAAATACATGAACTTCTTCAGACAAAGAAACCCCAAGAGTACTCATTTAAAATGATACTATCAATTAAGATGAGATAATTAATTATAAAACCAATTAACATAATTTAAGAAATGTAAAGAGCCATTGTTATACAAGGTAAAATGTATATGTGAATAAATATAAATGATTTTTTTTAAAAATCAGCAACAGTTTTAAAACCACACCACATCAGTCTTATTACTTATTTATTTTCTTAAGTGTATAAGTTAATATAAATACTGTTACATGCTAGATAACAACTTAAACAGCTCAAACAAGTGGAAATATAAAATTCATATAACTGTATAAAGATAAATATATATAAAAAATATTCATAAATTCATATAACTAATAGAAAAGTTGTTATACAACTGAATTTCGTCTTTGAAGTGCTTTCAATTTCAAAATACTTGAAGAACAGGAACTTGTTTGGCAAATTAAAACATATGCACATGTTCCACCAGGGCTTAACGAATACAGCTTGGTAAAATGTATTTTGAAATTGAAAGCTCTTTAAAGATGAAATTTGGATGTATAACAATTTTTCTATTAGTTAAATGAATTTATGAATATTTATTTATATATATTTATCTTTATACATTAATACAAATTTTATATTTCTACTTGTTTGAGCTGTTTAAGTTGTTATCTAGAATTTAACAGTATTTAGATTAACTTATACACATAAGAAAATAAGTAATAAGACTGGTGTGTTGTGGTTTTAAAATTGTTGCTGATTTTTTAAAAAAGCATTTATATTTATTCACATATACAATTTATCTTGTATAACACTGCCTCTTTAAATTTATTAAATTATGTTAATTGGTTTTATAATTAATTATCTCTTCTTAGTTGATAGTATTATTTTAACTGAGGACTCTTGGGGTTTCTTTGTCTGAAGAAGTTCATGTATTTTCTGAACGAAAGCACTAACAATAAACTGGTTGGAATTCTACAGCTTGCTGTCTATTTTTGTATTTGTGTTATATGTACTATGGCAAATATGTTGTATAATATGATAGACAAATATTGAATTAACATTATGTATGAAAATGGATATGTTAAATGGTATTGTTGAAAAGCATTTGTTGTATATAGAAGAACAAAAATGATAAAAGATAAAAAAAAAAAAAACTCCCTACCATCCTTTGCATGTTTCCCCCCACACATTATTAAATCATTGCCCCTTCATAATCTCCAAAGAACAAGTATTAGATGTCTTCTGTAAAACACAGAGCACTAGACCTATGAGTGAGGTAGTTTTCTTGTTAATATGAAACACGGCCTCTCTGAGGCAATCTGTAGACCTATGCCAACTGGCTGTGTGTCTGATGTCTGGACAACAGCGTAGCAGTTACTCTTCTCAAGGATGGGCAACAATAACATTGGGAACTACTGACCAATTAGCTTCACTAGTGTCATAGATAGGGTGATTAGATGGGCCAACATGAAATTTACAAGCAAGTAGGTTGGCACCCCACAATCCTTTCACCCCAACAAGTATGGATTTGAATAGGACAAATCAACCTTACTTAACTTGATTGATATCACTGAAAGATTTACTGAGATACTTGAGAAAGGAAAATCTGTACAAACTGGACTTGACATCAGATAAACTAACTCTAGTAAAAGTCAATGCCTACATAAATCATTGAATATCAAACTGGTTAACAGAAAGAACCCATTTTATTAGGTTATTTATTTATTCTTTTGTCTTTGGTAACTGGAAAATGTCCGACTAGGCAACATTCATTTTCAGCAGAGGCTTGGGGAGAAAAGCTCTGCATTTAAGTTACACATGAAGCAAATTTATAATTGCAGGGTAAAATAATCTATACATGAGCTTATTTACATGATTTTTAAATATTTTTAGATATTTCTTACATGAACATAAGATTTTAACATACAAAAAAAAACAAGAGAGAAATTAACATAAATTGGTGAATTATTGAATAGAAAAATACAGTAACATTTAAAGTATTAAAAGCATGATGGCTGCAGGGAAAAGATCAAATCAGGGTTTTTTTTTCAGTTTAATAATAATTTACAGACAGACAAGTAGAATGTGGCTTAGAAATGATGAAAGAGATATGAAAGGAGAAGATATGTAAATGAGCAAGACGATAAAGGGACAAATGAGGAATTGTAATTAGTGGTGGAGTTTGACAGGAGGAAGAAAAGTAAGTATTTAGGAAATAAGTACAGCATGAGAAGGAGTAATGAGGTACGAAACGACTAGGAAACAAAGTGGCTGAAAGAGTTAGAGAAATGTGATCTGAGTAACCTGGTGAGCAGGAAGCACAGAAACATATTTGGGATAGGTGCTCTTTAAGCAAAGTTTTGAAACTATTTAAGTTTTATATCTGTTTTAACTGTGGTGGGATTTCATTCCAGAGTTTTGATCCATAATGAGAATAGAGAGTCTTCAGTGGTGTTGAATGTCATATTGATACATAGTAAACATTTATTGCTAGAGTGAAGGTCTCTAGTGGGTGAATAGTACAGTAGAGTATTTTGTAGTGCTGGGCATTTGTCTGGAGAGTACAATAGGTTGTGGGCATTGATTAGTTTGGGAGTTCAAGCCAGTTTATTTGTTTTAATGAAGGGCAGTGGTGTGTTTTATAAGGTTAGTTGGTTACAAATTTAGATATTTTTCAGTAGCAGGAGACTAGTTTAGTTTTATATGTCAAGTTGTTGCTTGTAAGAATAGGGGAATCATATAACAGAGAAGGAAGGAGCTATGTTGCAGCTAAGGTTATTCTTACTTGATCTGTCAAGTAGTTTTTAGCCCTAGAGATGGAGCCAAGTTTTTGGGGAGTTTTCTTGATGGAATAAAGTATGTGGTGATTATATTTGAGGTTGTCATCTATTATGACTCTTGAGTTGTTTAGATTGGCTTATGGTTTTTATTTTTGTGTTATTACTTGAGGTAATATGAAATGTAAGTTTCTGGTTATAGTGTTGCTTTGGAGTAAATAGCATACGTTTGTTAAGCAGCAAGTTAGGAATATTTTCACCATATTTCAATGTCAGTAATGATTTTTCAGTGATTTCCTGTAATTTGGTTATAAATGGGACAGAGCAGGTAAGGGTTGAATCGTAGGCATATTATACAAGAGTGGCAAGTGTTAGAGCTGTCTGAAGTTTATTTATGAAAATATTAAATATAGGGGGAGGTTGACCCTTGAGGAACACCAAGAGAGAGACTGGTTAAAATGCTGAAAGGTTTTGTTGTCATTTAGTTTTCTGCTGACAGTTGCATAAATAACTGTGAAACCAGGAGAGGGAGGGGTAAGTGAAATCTAGTGCTGCACATTCAGAGGGGAGTTATTCGTGGGTAGGTGGCATGCTTTCCTCAAAAAAGACCCATTAACAATGACATCCGCCAATGGATTGTTTTATGCTTGTTCTGTTCAAGTCACATCAAAGTCAAGGCAAACTTTATTGTCTTTCAGAACTACACAGCAGCGTAGCTGAATGAAAATAGAATGTTTTGTTCTCAATGCAGGAAACAGTTGCACATATGGACAGAGAAAAAAAAATATGTTCAATTCAATTTAAATAAATTTAAATAAATTCAATAAGTTCAATTTATATTTAATTGATATAAAGGCTGAAGTCAATGGTCTTTGGCTGGCCATGTTGCTGAAGACTGTAGACATGGAAAAGTCATAATTGCCCTATAGTTTATCTATATTCTCCTAGAGGGCATATCCTATACAAATGCATGATATCTGGACCATGAACTATGGATCAATGCTAAAAAAATCAACACTGTACTCACTGGTAGGAAAAAAAAGTATAACAAAGACATAATTGACACCCTCCTTATTCATGAACAACAAACTCTTCAACAAAAGTTTATTAACCACACTGAGAAAACATTCAAACTTAGTCCAGTTAAAAGAATATCCTCCAGGTCTAAGGGAGTTAGTGTCTCCTCTACTCTGCTAATTTTATACCTTTTATTTAATATAATGCCCTTTTGTCTTGTATCTATCCAATTATGTGGTTCAGCTAGGTAATCTGAAGCATTTTTCACCAAAACGTCACAGCTCTACACAAAGCATCTAAAGGTTCTGGTACAGTGCTCTGTCTCCTACTGACTTGTAAGTGGAGGTATATATCTCACCACCAAGATGGCAAATGATCTCAAGCTGCTTAGCCTTTTCTATGTTCACTACAAATATTTGCTATTTGGACCAAAATGTATACTGTGATATAAATAAGACGTACTGCTGAGGCAGCTACCTTTCCAAAGCCTGTTTAAACTCTGTTTAAGCTCTTACTCCATTTCAAACAAAGCAAATATCTGGGTCCCTTTAAATCTAATTTAGAATATTAGATGGGTAAAAACATGTCGGGTTAGGCCCCAAAGTCTCTTATGGGGAAGACAGCAGGTAAACAGCAGTGATTAGGCATTAACCTATGACAAGAGCCCTTTCATCACATTTGTTCCAGATCGAGTAGCCCTTTCAGCTCATATATTTCCCAGTAGTAAGAGCTGAGTGGTAGGAAGTGTACCAGTTCATTTCTTCTATGGAGTGACCTACCCATCCCCCAAAGACACACAGCTTTAACAGCTTCCCATGTTCTATGTGCTGCCCGCTGCAGGAAACATGCCTCCACATGCTAAATCCCCCAACATCAGCTTTGTGCATCATGGCAACATCTGCTCATGCATTCATGCTCCACAGGTACAAAATACAGTGCTCTCTCTGGTTGTCAGCTACGTTTTGCACCACGACTATTGCTTTCCTCAAGATGTGTACCTCATAAATGTTTCTGATTTTTAAGTAAATCACTGAGGATTATATTCTGTAAATAAAAATACTTGATATTAGTGTTCAAAAAAGTAATGTCGAAAAATATGTTGTCCTATTAACCTTTTACGTGAATTATATTAATATTTAAAAATGTCCATGA
This sequence comes from Protopterus annectens, assembly GCF_019279795.1. NCBI lineage: Eukaryota > Metazoa > Chordata > Ceratodontiformes > Protopteridae > Protopterus > Protopterus annectens. Next base: position 136,510,739 of record NC_056731.1, read on the forward strand.
TTTTATGTTTGTCCCTCCATTATTTTGGGGTTTGTCTAGATCTTCTGAGCTAAGAAGTTGAAATGTATGATATCACATAGGTCATACTCAGGGCTTTATCTGTGTGCATTACCAGAACTGGATATTCCAGTCATTGGTTTCAAACTCTTCTTCATTCAGCCTTGGTGTGAATTTCTTTAGAGTAGTTTTATTTCTGATATCATTTGATAGACTGTTCTTAGTGGCAGGAATAGTTCTCATGAGCTCTGTTTCTGTTATCACTTAATCTTGGTCTAACAATGCTGATGTGGTTTTCTGTTTTCTTATAAATCTGTTCTTTTATTCCAGTTTTGGACTTTAGTTGGGAGCAGTAGTGCACATATATAATTTTAAACAAGATAGGGCTGAGAATGAAAGTGACACTGTGTCATACAGGAAACCAATTAAATGTTTTAAGCAAGTCACAATGGTATGTTAGTTAATGGGCCTTGCTAGGAGGACAAAGCAGATTACTCTCTGCCATTTTCATTGCGTGTGAGTTTGTAGTAGAATGGAGCGTGAAAACTGTGAGACCAAACTCTAGCTTAGGGATCCAAACATTCCTAGCAAGGGTTTCCCAGGTACGTGGGGAAAGCAATTGAGACAAATGAGTTCTATTTTGGGCTAAAACCTTGCTTGTGAATATTTCTGTATATTGTATTATGGAAAATGTGATCTGTAATAAAAGACCAAGGTGGTGTTGTTAAGCATTTGGGATAAAACTTTAATGGGATAGAAGAGGTGATCCTACAATATTTTGGGGGAACAGTCACACATCATTTCTGTTTTCCCTACATTTCCCCTCATTTATTGCATGTCTGTTGCCAAAAGGCTAAAGGCAGAGTTTATTGAAACTGCCCTACCATTTGATTTGCATGTTTGAGTTTGGCTTACTAACTTCAAATAGCAAAATTTCACATTCATACATAGTTATAGTTAAATCAAGTGTAGGTAAGTCAAGGGATAGCTACTTAAAAATAGATAACATAAAGGGCTAAGGACAGAGAGCCCTGGTGGACCACTAGTCAGAAGTTACCATTTTATGAGATGGTCGAGTTAGAGAAGATTTAAAACTTTTGTCAGTCAGAGGGTTTTCAAACTATATTTCAGTTGCTCCAGAATTGAGCTTGCTCAGTTTATGCAGCAATAGCTTGCTGCTAACAGCCTGAAATGCTGTAGTTGTAACAACTAAGAGTGCAGCAGTATGGATCCTATCATTTTATGTTATGGTAAATCAAGCTCATTACTCTCCAGAGTACAGTGAGAATAATGAGGTCTTTTTGGAATCCATTCTGATTGTCATTTAACAGCCCATATTCATTTATGTTGCTGAAAATTTGATATTTTTTCAATACATTTGGAAGGACATGGATGTTTCACATATGTCTATAACCCCTTGTCCTGAATGGGAAGTGGATCCTAGTGAGGGGGACAATAATGTCATGTTTGAATTGAATGGGAACAACTTTTGGATCAGCTAAATTTTGAAAATGTTAGTCAGCGGTATGGCAGTGAGTGGGGATAACATTCTAAAGAAGGCTGAGTGTAGTAAGTTAAATTTTGCTCCAGAGTTTTTGGTCTGTTTAGTAGTTTTTTTTAATCTCTTTATACATTATCTGCTTAAAATAAAATATAGGGTGCAACTGAATCTTTCCTAAAATATCTATATTTTAGATTTTCACAGTTAAAACCATGGTATTTATCAGCACATTTCTCTAAATGTAGCATATCCAATTTCCTAAAACTATGTAACTACAAATTACAGTTCCTAGAAACCACTGCTGAATGGTAGTACATCTTAATTTAGCTACAATTACAAGAAGTTGTCTGTAACAAACACACACAGAGATCTTACCTGTGGAAACCAACATTTTATTTTAATGGAATACAATAATTTAATAATTGACCAAAGGTTTGTGCAATTTAAAATGACTGACACATTGCCTGCACAACAGTCCACAAATGAATGAAACATGGACCTATCTTTGCCAGGCTGTGCATAATATATGAATCATAACCTGGCACTTCTTGTGTCCATCTTCCATAGTTTTCATTGCGTAATACAGTGAAAACTGCTGAAATATATGCAGATGTCTGACAATAAGAAACATGCATTTTTTTTTGTTAGGACATGCAGAAGAATTTGCTTGGGCCACATTACATGCCTATTTTCAAGTAGATATTGTAAAACATTGGTAAATGTCCACATGTCCACAGTCCAATGAATCTTTGGTAAATCCATGAGCACTTAAATATATATGCACAGACAAAAAAAAATGAAAGTACACATAAGCACTTGTAATATTAACAAATGTCAGCAAGAGAAATATCAGTACTACCAATCCTTAATGTAGGTCTCTCTAATCCAGCACTGTTCTTCTCATTCCCTCCAGGAGAGCTCTTTTGAGTGTGTACCTTTAACTTCCAGTGGGCGTGGCTTCAGCATTTAAAAAATGAAGTTATCACCTTAAATTTTTAACAAATACCCATTGACAGAGGTCATATATCAATAAAATTTTGTTTGCCATCATGCATGCTTCAAGATAAAATTTTCTGATATATTGTATGTAGCATGGCTTTGGAATTATTAAAGCAAATATGAACAGGCGATATTTGATGCCTAGAGGCGCAGTAGGCGGTAACTGCAGAAATGCCTGGAGACGTCACTCGGCTGTAATGAGTTAAATGTGTACAGATTACATACAATATCAGTTATTCAGTCTAGGTACATTTAGCACAAATTTCCAGAATGAGTAACTGGCCAGCTGTTAACTTGACTTGCTAATGTGCTACATAAAATATTACCTTTACATAATACCTTTGAGTACTCAAACTGTTGGGCAGTAGTTTACTCCTCTGCACTAAAATATATCATTATTTTATAACAGATTCAACAAAGGCAGCAGAAGGTACTACCTAACATAAAAAATAATCTTCGGTAGGTTATTAAAGATCATTGATACCTTGTTTGCATATGTGATATTGTTGCTCCTGCCTGAACTGAGGTCCATGTAGGGTGAAGCACCTCCCTTTCACTTTCACACTCATCCCTTATGCTCATCCTAACCACATCTTTCCCTACCCTTTTTAATTGTTCACCTATGGTGTTGCCAAGTTAGCTCATCTTAATCATTCCTGAAGTGGCTTACAAATTCTCAGTTCTTCCTTCTTCTGCTTCTCCACCTGCTAATCTATCTCAATATCAGCTGCAACTTAACACCTCAGGAAATGAATGGCACCCAGGTTACCAGTTGTCTAGCCCCCCCCCCTCCAAAAAAAAAAATATTCACTTGTAGTGGCATAGACTGCATGCTTAGTTTTTTTTTTTTTTGACCAGAATAATCCAACTAGGCTATGAGCCCCTTTTCAGGAGAAACCCAAGATAGTATTAATACTAATAAGGGAAATTTGTCCAGGGCATTGGGGGACTTCCCCTACTCATCAGGAGAGAGTTTGTTCTGTTCCTAGCAAAGTGGCAGCTGAGAGAACAGCACTAAATGAGATCTAAGATGGTGGACCGCACAGAGGAGAATGCAGGTGCAGTGTCTGAGGATCTACAATATTCTGAGGATCTGTTTCAGCAAAATTTGTTTGTTTCTTCAGAAGCAAGTATTCAAAACAACAAAGAATGTGTTATTACAACCCTCCAGTCAAAAGGGTTGCAGGATGATATTTTGGATAAATTCTTATTGCAGAGCAAGCCAGAGAGTGGAAAAGAGTCAGAAGCCATTTTAAAAGAAGATTGCCAGAAAAATAAATCATATGTTGAGATTAGGAAACCACAGGGAAACTGGTAAGAGATGAGCAAATGAAAAGAAATGTCAACAAACAAAGAAAATTCATGTTAAGAATTCAGAACAAAAATTAAAAAGAAATGGACAGGCATGTTATTTATAATAATTTAAAGGTCCCAGTGGGAGTAAAGGGTGATGATCTGAAAGCATTTATTTATTCATAAAGAGACATTTTGTGACATTGTTTTTGAGACTAGTTCTGGTCTGAAAAGTTTTTTTTTTTTTTTGGGCGTATGAGAAGAAAAAAAAAGTGCAATTCATGGAAACCTTATGTGATTAAAGCATTTCACAAAGAAACAAAAAAAAAATACATGTTCATTTCCAAACTGAAGTTGAAAAACAGACTTTAAAGAAACATTTAAGATAATTTTATAAAGAAGTTATGGACATAAGTGCATGATAACAAAGTAGTATGGACTGATGGATGGGACTGTCATATTTTACAGAAATGAAGAAAGAAATAACATTTTCACATCTGTAATATGAAAAAATGTAGAGGGTAACAGGGGTGTTGTAAAATATTGGGAACAACATAATGCATGTATTTTTTTCCTTTGGAAAAGATGATCATTTGATAATTAAATGTGATAAGCAAAGATGTTATATGTGTAGAGAAATAGGCCATGGTGCAAAAAAGTGTAAACTAATATGTTATGAATGTAACAAAATTGGGCATTTATGGATGGATTGTAATCTAGAGAAAAAGGATGAAGAAGAAGAAAACAAAAGTGAGGAAAGTATACAGTCAGAAGAGACAGTCCCAATAAAAGATAAAGAGGAAGTAAGGGAGCAAGATTGAGGTAAAAATAAAGATAAGGATGAACAAAAACACGATACAGAAAATAATATAGAATAAGTTTCTGAAATAAGTGATGAAGATATAAACTGGAAAATAGGGTAAGGTTAAAAGAATTCTATTGGAAAAATATAAGAGGCAGGAAAAATAAAGTTTAAAGGGATATGTCCATAAAAAAAAAAAGAGATCAATTGGCTAATGCAGATGAGATAAATACTTCAAAGTTACATAATTTTCAGTGAGCTACAACATAGAAAATGCCAATGTGAGAGTCCCTTCATAAATGCAAATTGTATGAAAAATATAAGTAGAATAGGCATTCCAAATTGGAGTAGGAAGTGTGATATCAATGCAATAATATTGGATGTTGTCAAATTTCTGACACAAGAAAAGAGATTACAAACAAAGAAAATTTGGGGAGAAAATACAATATTGAGCCTAGGAAGAAAATATGTTCAGGCATGGCTGAGTTCTGTAGAAAATCAGTGAAAATAATCAACATAACATTGGCAGTGATGAGAAGCTTAACTATCATAGATCTCAGGTGGCATAATCAGGTAAATAAAACTATAGCATTGAATGCCTATGCTACAAGTAAAAAAGGGAAAACTAAGAAAATTCTAGATTATACAGTAATTAATATGGATATAATATTAACAGGAGATTTTAACTGTGATTTGAGAGGAAAAAAGAAGGGATGGAATGATATTTAGAATTTTTTGAAGCTATAGTATAGCAATTTAAAGATTTGGAATAATAATTTGTGGACATATAGTAGAGGTATATAGAGGATGGAAATACATTTTTATTATATTACAAGATTTAACTATAGCTAAGGGAAAGGCACTTGTAACAGGCTTTTCAGATCACTCAGCCATATGGATACACATTCAAGAAAATAAAGTTTATATAAGATTGAAAAAGGGATAAAAAAGGAGAGAAAGTGTGGGATGAATATGGAAATAAAATAAATATGCAAATATGGAAAGATGACATTTCCACAAGAGTGTGTTATAAAACTGGTCTGAGTGTTGGCTAGCTTTTAAAGAAAAATATAAAAAAATGTTTTTTTAGAATGGCCATCAGATATAACAAAGTGAGAAAAAAAAACAGCAAATTATAAAACAATGTAAAGAGAAGCTTTAAAGGATTTCAAAAGGAATGGCAGAACATATTATGTGATAGAATGGAGAATTTACGAAAATAATTAAGAGAAAATAAAATAAGTGTTATTTAATCAAAGATATCACTTAAAAGGTAAAAAAAGGTAAAAGAGAAGTGGTATCAGATTTTTTGAGTAGCATAGTTATAGAAAATACTAGTATAATAACAGAAAGGAAAGATAATAGAGGAGAGGTAAGACAATCTCAGGAAAAAAGGAATATTGTAATTATGTAAAGAAAAACTTTCAAGATAGAAAAATGTACAAAAAAGAATGTAATGTTAAAAATTAACAGAACAAGAAAATAAACAATTGTAAAACAAAAATGTCCTTTCATGAAATAAATAAGGTACTTGGAGCCGTTAATTTACAGTCAGTTTCAATACTAGATGGAATAGAGATACCAATCTTATAAGAATTTTACAGCTTGGCAGAAAAAAGTACTTCTTAAAAGTTATGAACATATGGTTAATGAAGGTTTTATGTATTAAGATTTATGCAGTGGTATTCTTAAATTTGTATGGAAAAAAGATAAAAATAAAATTGAAAATTGGAGACCTATAGTACTGAACGATGCAGATTATAAGATCTTTATGAAAATAATTCAGAAGAGAATGGAAAGTAAAATGAAAAGTAGTATGGAAGATAGTATATATAGTTTAAAGGGAAAAGGATGTCAGAAATTATTACTCATGGTAAGGGAAATTGTAGATAATATTATAATCAGGACTGATGATGCCAAGATCATAATAGGAGATTTAAATACAGCTTTTGATAAAGTATAACATGATTTTTGGAAGACAATTATGGAAGAGTATAGCATTAGTAAGAAAATTAAGCATGTATTTTGTTCTGCATATATTAAAAATAAAGTAAGAATTTTAGTTGTGGATAAGTAAAGAAATAGATATATGGAATGGGATATGTCAGGGATGACCTATGAGCAGAATATTATTTTCACTAATTATGAATGTATTACAGATGTAAATCTGTATATGAAAGGTGCTACTTATCTTATTAATGCAGGGATAAAGATTTCAGTTATGTTTGCTTACACAGATGATATTATCTTAATTAAAATAATCAAATTCTGGATAAAAGAAGTTATACGCTATATCTATATCAATGTTAAATATAGCAGGCATAACTTTAAATAAAGAAAAAATATAAAGGACCAGGTACTATAGTAAAGATAGGAGGGGTATATTTTTCAGTGAAAGAAATCTCTGTGTTAGGAATAAATTTTGGGGAGTAAAAATGTAAGTGAGGAACAAAGGAATAGGTTAATAGATGAAATAAAGGAGATTTGTGGTTTTGGAAACATACAAGCTATTGAATGTTGATTTGATTAATTCAGTAATACTGAGAAAGATTTCATATTTAGCTGGTGTCTCTATGTTGCCAACAACCTAAGAAAAAGGAATACTACAAGTATTTTTTTTTATATGGGGTTTGGAATTGAATCCAATGAAGTGAGGAATCTCATGTATGGACAAGGATGATGGAGGTTTAGGATGAATAAACCCATTTGTTCATGCTGTTTCTTTGAATTTGTACAACGTTTTGTTTGAGATAAATGATAAAAATAAAATGTTAGTAATAAATTTACTAAAGTATAAATATGAGCAGCACTGGGATATATTAAAATATCAGAGAAAAGTATGCTTAAATGAAGAAATGAGATGTTATCAAGAAAAAAAATATTTTATGGAAAATAAAAATTGATGAAATAGAAAATGAGAGGAAAGTGTGGTATAAAAATAATATGTTACAATACTATTATGTTAATCCTTGGGCTGAGCCAGCAAATACAAAAGTTAAAGCTATAAAAGTATGAAAATAATGAAGTAATAAGCAGGTACAATTCCAAGATCTTTTTATGGAGATTAGTGTTTAATAAATTACCAATAAAAGGAAATATGCCATATAAAATCAGTGAAATAGTTTGTATATATTGTGGTAAAGAAGAAACTACTGAACATGTTTTTTTTCTAGCCAAAATAAAAAGCAGATGTTGCTTGTGGGATCAGCCTCTATAAATGTTAACAAATTCAAGTAAAAATAACATAGACTATATAGTCTTGCACTACCCTAACTAATATGAATCCTGAGAAGATGTTTTTATATTTGCATCTGAAATATTTTAAATATCGATGAATAGTTGCACAACTGTTTGATTGCTGAATCCTACACTAAGGCAATGTACGAGCACATCAACTCATGCATGAATCGTGCCATCCCAAATAGAACCAAGATGCTCTCCTCCAAAAAAAGGAAGCCAATCTGGTTGTCACCTGCCATAAACAAACTTTACAACAAAAGGAAGAAACTGTTGCAGAAAAGAGGAAAATCCCAGGATGCAAAAAAAACTCCCTTACCAGCCTCAGTAAGAAGCTGAGATCCATCATAAAATCCTCCAAAGCTAGTTATGAAAATAAAATTGCCAAAGATTCCAAAGACAACCACAAGGCATTCTATAACTATGTCAAGAATCTAAATGGCAATGCTCAGATCTGCTCTGAGCTACAACAGAATTACATTAAATATACTGATCCCAAGGATATTGCCAATATCTTGGCAGATCAATTCAGTGCCAACTTCACCCCCTCTCACCCCCTAAACAGCCCATCTCAATATTGGAAGATTGCCAAATTCCAGTAAAAATGGCCAAAGTTAAGAATACAGCATCCATGGGACGAGATGACATCCCGAGTTGTGTATTACATGAACTACAAAATGAACTGGCACCTCACCTAAGTAAAATGTTTATTCATAGCCTCACCTCAGGCTTTATGCTCACTGAGTGGTGCACAGCTACAGTTATCCCACTCCACAAGGGGGGATCCACCATGGATCCCAGGAACTACCGCCCCCATCAGTCTGACGAGCCTGATCTGCAAGGCCATGGAACGTATTATCACGGAACTTATAAACAAAGACATTGGCAACCTTCAAACACTGGACCCCACCCAGTTAGGGTTCGTGAAGGGCCAATCTTGTCTCCTGAACCTGACTGACTTCTTCAAATCAGTCTCCAGAGCTGTGGATGAGGGTAAGGCAGTCCACACAGCCTATCTGGACCTCGCCAAGGCCTTTGACACCATCACCCACTTTGGAATCATAGATAGACTTACTAAGCTTGGCTTTAATCCCTACGTCACTTGATGAGTTGCCAACTGGCTTACTGACAGAACCCACACTGTAAAAGTAGCCGACTCCAAGTCCAACTCCAGACATGTGACAAGTGGAGTCCCTCAGTGTTCAGTCCTGGGACCACTCTTGTTTGGCATCAACTTCTCTGAAGTACAGGCCAACGCTAAGGGACTCTGGCTAACAAAGTTCACAGATGAGTGCAAATTGGGAGCCATTATTGAATCCCCAAAGGATGTGGTAGTCTACAAAAGGGCCTTACAGAAACAGATGCTTGATGCTTGGTGCCAGAGTCATGGGCTCAAACTCAAAGCCAAGAAATGAATAGTTATTCCCTTTGGGAAAAACATGTACCCGTGAATTACCACATAGGTGGCAGTACACTAAACACCGAAAGTGTGATAAGAGACTTAAGGACACAGGTGGACAGTGGTTTCACCTACAATAACCACATCGCCACAACAGTCAGGAAATCATTCTATGTGGCACACCTCATCACTTAGGGCTTTTCATCCAGACAAAGGAGGTCATTGTCCAACTGTACTCATCCCCTCATTAGACCCATTATAGAATACAATGCCCCATTTGGTATGTACCTCTCAAGACATCTGCAACAACTGGAAAAGCCACAGAAATACCTCACTAAAAGAATCACAGGCCTAAAGCAGATGCCCTACGCTGACCACCTTAAAAAACTCCAGCTATACTCTGTCGCATATCGTCTACTCAGAGGCGATCTCTGCTTAACATACAAGACTGTGTCAAACCCAGAGCTGTTGGACATGCTACACTTAAAGAAATCCCAATCCCTCAGAGGCACACGCTCCAGGGATCTAAACGTTATCATCACAATAAACAAAACTTGCTGGAGGGATAGGTTCCTGACCCAGAGACTCCCCAGACTCTGGAACAGATTGTCCATACATGTCAAGCAGAGCGCCTCTTTGGACCTCTTCAAAAGGAACCTTGATGATTGGATGGGAGAAAGGAAATTCACCCCGGGGATCACGTTAGTCGCTCTGCTAGACGGGTCCAGGGAAGTAAATAATGTGGAAGAAATAGCCAGGGAATTGTTATGGTTAGGCTTGTATAGGCCCTAGGGCCAATAGCCTAGTACCAACCTGTGAACCTGTGAACTGCCATGTAATTTTGCACAACTAGCATTTTTTTCTAGGTGCATTTTATGAATTATAGTAAAAGGAGCTTGGTATACACTGCATACATAATATTTTCTGTGGTATAGAAAGATTACTATTTTTCATTTTATACCTGACACATGTCATATGAATCATACCACATATGGTTAATAATGCTTGATGACTACAATTTACTATAACATTCTAAAGGTGTTACTTTATTTTCTCTCCTTTTATGGAAATACTTCACTATGAATCCATACTTATGACTACAGGAAATGAACTTTATTTTGAGTGACATATCCTTTGCTTATGCTTGTGAGACATCTAATACAATAAAATAACAGTATTTATTAACAAGCTGCTGATCTATATAAAATCTGCACATATTATATGCTTAGATTCAAAAAATAACAATTCCACTATTTCTTATTAATAAAAGTTATGAATGAGTGGTTAAATGAAGGTTTTATGTATAACGATTTATACAGTGTAGTATACTTTAATCTACAGTTTTGGCTGAATACCGTTTTCTTTATATGCACACATGCATGTCCACTCTCACACACACACACACACACACACACACACACACACACACACACACACACACACACACACACACACACACACACACACACACACACACACACACACACACACACACACACACACACACATGCACAATCTATATGCATGAGAGAAAGCAAATGTTTTATGCATATTACCTGCTTTGAACATATTTAAATGTGACAGGAATATTCCTTTCATTTACACAAAGGCACAAACCCAACACACCCTAAAGTGACTTTGTACACTATTTATTACCTTGCTTAATTTCTGAATTTTTGTGCAGGTTTACCACATACTACCTGTGCATGCATCCTACAAGACAGTTTTTTTTCTAAATTTCCCTTTTGGTTTTCTCTGAGCCAGCCATAATTTATTGGCTTTATTTCTGATTTTTGAAGTAGCAGATAAAATTTATGTCTGTTAGAGTTGCCCAGGTCTATATAAATTCTTATAAAGTTTAAGCATCCTCCATACTCATGTAATACAAAGAAATCCTCATATAAATCAGAGTTTTAATCCAGGCACAGCTAATTTCCATTACTGAGAGAAGCAGGCAATATTTATATTTATTCATTTGCTATTTACTTATTTATTATCTTAATCAGCTGACCTGAGAGCATTGTCTGCTTAAGTGGTTTGCTCAGAGATGTACCATTTGAGCTTATAATTCTCTAATTAAATTTAGACATCAGAGAGTATTAGCCAGCTTGACTTGTTGCACAGGACTATTCAATGCAAGCCTCTTTAGCTTAAATATAATTTTCTGTTTTTTTTAATGACCACTTTAACATGTATCAATGACCTATTTCACATATTTATCAGAGAATGTCATAGAATGTTAAATAATGGATGGGATTTAATAACTAGCTTTAAGGACTTCCATAGAGTTGCTATCCTCACATTTCTAATGGTACTGAAAGTAAAATCATTTGTGTAAGAGATGAGGTCACCAGTATTATTAGTCATAGCTGCATCAGCTTCAGCAGTAGGGTGCTGGCTGGAGCATGCAAGTGTCCTGGATCATAACAATTGCTAAGCACAGGGCTGAATGGTGCCCAACATACTATTCAAATGGATTAAGGGGATTGATGGGTTAGATTAGGAAAGCAGGGATCTTAACAAGCAATGCTGGTTCCACCTTGTGCATAGATTGATTCCAGCTGGGGGGAAGTGTGCTACCCTTCCAATACCAATTCCCCAACCACCTTCCAGGATCTCCACTTTATACACCTCTCTCCATCCTCCTTCCACCCACTTCTGACCACCCAGTAAAGGTACACACAACTTCATTAAACTTACAACCCATTTCCTCAACCAGATTAATGTGATATAAATTCCCACCATAAGCTTTCATTCAGTTTCACTAATTTCAGAACTACATTTCTACCCCTACCGTCCATGATTCTCCACCTCATCATCTTACTCCTCCTCCCACTAGCCCACTACCCAACCTCTTCCTCACTTCTCAACCTTCCCTTTAGTAACCTATCACAAAGCTTTACAACCACCCAACTGAACTCCGATTCCTACATCACTCTTTCATACAGTCCAAACATTGGTAAATGTCCACATGTCCACAGTCCAATGAATCTTTGGTAAATCCATGAGCACTTAAATATATATGCACAGACAAAAAAAAATGAAAGTACACATAAGCACTTGTAATATTAACAAATGTCAGCAAGAGAAATATCAGTACTACCAATCCTTAATGTAGGTCTCTCTAATCCAGCACTGTTCTTCTCATTCCCTCCAGGAGAGCTCTTTTGAGTGTGTACCTTTAACTTCCAGTGGGCGTGGCTTCAGCATTTAAAAAATGAAGTTATCACCTTAAATTTTTAACAAATACCCATTGACAGAGGTCATATATCAATAAAATTTTGTTTGCCATCATGCATGCTTCAAGATAATAATTTTCTGATACCTTGTATGTAGCATGGCTTTGGAATTATTAAAGCAAATATGAACAGGCGATATTTGATACCTAGAGGCGCAGTAGGCGGTAACTGCAGAAATGCCTGGAGACATCACTCGGCTGTAATGAGTTAAATGTGTACAGATTACATACAATATCAGTTATTCAGTCTAGGTACATTTAGCACAAATTTCCAGAATGAGTAACTGGCCAGCTGTTAACTTGACTTGCTAATGTGCTACATAAAATATTACCTTTACATAATACCTTTGAGTACTCAAACTGTTGGGCAGTAGTTTACTCCTCTGCACTAAAATATATCATTATTTTATAACAGATTCAACAAAGGCAGCAGAAGGTACTACCTAACATAAAAAATAATCTTCGGTAGGTTATTAAAGATCATTGATACCTTGTTTGCATATGTGATATTGTTGCTCCTGCCTGAACTGAGGTCCATGTAGGGTGAAGCACCTCCCTTTCACTTTCACACTCATCCCTTATGCTCATCCTAACCACATCTTTCCCTACCCTTTTTAATTGTTCACCTATGGTGTTGCCAAGTTAGCTCATCTTAATCATTCCTGAAGTGGCTTACAAATTCTCAGTTCTTCCTTCTTCTGCTTCTCCACCTGCTAATCTATCTCAATATCAGCTGCAACTTAACACCTCAGGAAATGAATGGCACCCAGGTTACCAGTTGTCTAGCCCCCCCCCTCCAAAAAAAAAATATTCACTTGTAGTGGCATAGACTGCATGCTTAGTTTTTTTTTTTTTTTGACCAGGTTAATCCAACTAGGCTATGAGCCCCTTTTCAGGAGAAACCCAAGATAGTATTAATACTAATAAGGGAAATTTGTCCAGGGTATTGGGGGACTTCCCCTACTCATCAGGAGAGAGTTTGTTCTGTTCCTAGCAAAGTGGCAGCTGAGAGAACAGCACTAAATGAGATCTAAGATGGTGGACCGCACAGAGGAGAATGCAGGTGCAGTGTCTGAGGATCTACAATATTCTGAGGATCTGTTTCAGCAAAATTTGTTTGTTTCTTCAGAAGCAAGTATTCAAAACAACAAAGAATGTGTTATTACAACCCTCCAGTCGAAAGGGTTGCAGGATGATATTTTGGATAAATTCTTATTGCAGAGCAAGCCAGAGAGTGGAAAAGAGTCAGAAGCCATTTTAAAAGAAGATTGCCAGAAAAATAAATCATATGTTGAGATTAGGAAACCACAGGGAAACTGATAAGAGATGAGCAAATGAAAAGAAATGTCAACAAATAAAGAAAATTCATGTTAAGAATTCAGAACAAAAATTAAAAAGAAATGGACAGGCATGTTATTTATAATAATTTAAAGGTCCCAGTGGGAGTAAAGGGTGATGATCTGAAAGCATTTATTTATTCATAAAGAGACATTTTGTGACATTGTTTTTGAGACTAGTTCTGGTCTGAAAAGTTTTTTTTTTTTTTTGGGCGTATGAGAAGAAAAAAAAAGTGTAATTCATGGAAACCTTATGTGATTAAAGCATTTCACAAAGAAACAAAAAAAAATACATGTTCATTTCCAAACTGAAGTTGAAAAACAGACTTTAAAGAAACATTTAAGATAATTTTATAAAGAAGTTATGGACATAAGTGCATGATAACAAAGTAGTATGGACTGATGGATGGGACTGTCATATTTTACAGAAATGAAGAAAGAAATAACATTTTCACATCTGTAATATGAAAAAATGTAGAGGGTAACAGGGGTGTTGTAAAATATTGGGAACAACATAATGCATGTATTTTTTTCCTTTGGAAAAGATGATCATTTGATAATTAAATGTGATAAGCAAAGATGTTATATGTGTAGAGAAATAGGCCATGGTGCAAAAAAGTGTAAACTAATATGTTATGAATGTAACAAAATTGGGCATTTATGGATGGATTGTAATCTAGAGAAAAAGGATGAAGAAGAAGAAAACAAAAGTGAGGAAAGTATACAGTCAGAAGAGACAGTCCCAATAAAAGATAAAGAGGAAGTAAGGGAGCAAGATTGAGGTAAAAATAAAGATAAGGATGAACAAAAACACGATACAGAAAATAATATAGAATAAGTTTCTGAAATAAGTGATGAAGATATAAACTGGAAAATAGTGTAAGGTTAAAAGAATTCTATTGGAAAAATATAAGAGGCAGGAAAAATAAAGTTTAAAGGGATATGTCCATAAAAAAAAAAAGAGATCAATTGGCTAATGCAGATGAGATAAATACTTCAAAGTTACATTATTTTCAGTGAGCTACAACATAGAAAATGCCAATGTGAGAGTCCCTTCATAAATGCAAATTGTATGAAAAATATAAGTAGAATAGGCATTCCAAATTGGAGTAGGAAGTGTGATATCAATGCAATAATATTGGATGTTGTCAAATTTCTGACACAAGAAAAGAGATTACAAACAAAGAAAATTTGGGGAGAAAATACAATATTGAGCCTAGGAAGAAAATATGTTCAGGCATGGCTGAGTTCTGTAGAAAATCAGTGAAAATAATCAACATAACATTGGCAGTGATGAGAAGCTTAACTATCATAGATCTCAGGTGGCATAATCAGGTAAATAAAACTATAGCATTGAATGCCTATGCTACAAGTAAAAAAGGGAAAACTAAGAAAATTCTAGATTATACAGTAATTAATATGGATATAATATTAACAGGAGATTTTAACTGTGATTTGAGAGGAAAAAAGAAGGGATGGAATGATATTTAGAATTTTTTGAAGCTATAGTATAGCAATTTAAAGATTTGGAATAATAATTTGTGGACATATAGTAGAGGTATATAGAGGATGGAAATACATTTTTATTATATTACAAGATTTAACTATAGCTAAGGAAAGGCACTTGTAACAGGCTTTTCAGATCACTCAGCCATATGGATACACATTCAAGAAAATAAAGTTTATATAAGATTGAAAAAGGGATAAAAAAGGAGAGAAAGTGTGGGATGAATATGGAAATAAAATAAATATGCAAATATGGAAAGATGACATTTCCACAAGAGTGTGTTATAAAACTGGTCTGAGTGTTGGCTAGCTTTTAAAGAAAAATATAAAAAAATGTTTTTTTAGAATGGCCATCAGATATAACAAAGTGAGAAAAAAAAACAGCAAATTATAAAACAATGTAAAGAGAAGCTTTAAAGGATTTCAAAAGGAATGGCAGAACATATTATGTGATAGAATGGAGAATTCTGAAAATAATTAAGAGAAAATAAAATAAGTGTTATTTAATCAAAGATATCACTTAAAAGGTAAAAAAAGGTAAAAGAGAAGTGGTATCAGCTTTTTTGAGTAGCATAGTTATAGAAAATACTAGTATAATAACAGAAAGGAAAGATAATAGAGGAGAGGTAAGACAATCTCAGGAAAAAAGGAATATTGTAATTATGTAAAGAAAAACTTTCAAGATAGAAAAATGTACAAAAAAGAATGTAATGTTAAAAATTAACAGAACAAGAAAATAAACAATTGTAAAACAAAAATGTCCTTTCATGAAATAAATAAGGTACTTGGAGCCGTTAATTTACAGTCAGTTTCAATACTAGATGGAATAGAGATACCAATCTTATAAGAATTTTACAGCTTGGCAGAAAAAAGTACTTCTTAAAAGTTATGAACATATGGTTAATGAAGGTTTTATGTATTAAGATTTATGCAGTGGTATTCTTAAATTTGTATGGAAAAAAGATAAAAATAAAATTGAAAATTGGAGACCTATAGTACTGAACGATGCAGATTATAAGATCTTTATGAAAATAATTCAGAAGAGAATGGAAAGTAAAATGAAAAGTAGTATGGAAGATAGTATATATAGTTTAAAGGGAAAAGGATGTCAGAAATTATTACTCATGGTAAGGGAAATTGTAGATAATATTATAATCAGGACTGATGATGCCAAGATCATAATAGGAGATTTAAATACAGCTTTTGATAAAGTATAACATGATTTTTGGAAGACAATTATGGAAGAGTATAGCATTAGTAAGAAAATTAAGCATGTATTTTGTTCTGCATATATTAAAAATAAAGTAAGAATTTTAGTTGTGGATAAGTAAAGAAATAGATATATGGAATGGGATATGTCAGGGATGACCTATGAGCAGAATATTATTTTCACTAATTATGAATGTATTACAGATGTAAATCTGTATATGAAAGGTGCTACTTATCTTATTAATGCAGGGATAAAGATTTCAGTTATGTTTGCTTACACAGATGATATTATCTTAATTAAAATAATCAAATTCTGGATAAAAGAAGTTATACGCTATATCTATATCAATGTTAAATATAGCAGGCATAACTTTAAATAAAGAAAAAATATAAAGGACCAGGTACTATAGTAAAGATAGGAGGGTATATTTTTCAGTGAAAGAAATCTCTGTGTTAGGAATACATTTTGGGGAGTAAAATGTAAGTGAGGAACAAAGGAATAGGTTAATAGATGAAATAAAGGAGATTTGTGGTTTTGGAAACATACAAGCTATTGAATGTTGATTTGATTAATTCAGTAATACTGAGAAAGATTTCATATTTAGCTGGTGTCTCTATGTTGCCAACAACCTAAGAAAAAGGAATACTACAAGTATTTTTTTTTATATGGGGTTTGGAATTGAATCCAATGAAGTGAGGAATCTCATGTATGGGCAAGGATGATGGAGGTTTAGGATGAATAAACCCATTTGTTCATGCTGTTTCTTTGAATTTGTACAACGTTTTGTTTGAGATAAATGATAAAAATAAAATGTTAGTAATAAATTTACTAAAGTATAAATATGAGCAGCACTGGGATATATTAAAATATCATGGAAAAGTATGCTTAAATGTAGAAATGAGATGTTATCAAGAAAAAAATTTTATGGAAAATAAAAATTGATGAAACAGAAAATGAGAGGAAAGTGTGGTATAAAAATAATATGTTACAATACTATTATGTTAATCCTTGGGCTGAGCCAGCAAATACAAAAGTTAAAGCTATAAAAGTATGAAAAGCATGAAGTAATAAGCAGGTACAATTCCAAGATCTTTTATGGAGATTAGTGTTTAATAAATTACCAATAAAAGGAAATATGCCATATAAAATCAGTGAAATAGTTTGTATATATTGTGGTAAAGAAGAAACTACTGAACATGTTTTTTTTTTCTAGCCAAAATAAAAAGCAGATGTTGCTTGTGGGATCAGCCTCTATAAATGTTAACAAATTCAAGTAAAAATAACATAGACTATATAGTCTTGCACTACCCTAACTAATATGAATCCTGAGAAGATGTTTTTATATTTGCATCTGAAATATTTTAAATATCGATGAATAGTTGCACAACTGTTTGATTGCTGAATCCTACACTAAGGCACTGTACGAGCACATCAACTCATGCATGAATCATGCCATCCCAAATAGAACCAAGATGCTCTCCTCCAAAAAAAGGAAGCCAATCTGGTTGTCACCTGCCATAAACAAACTTTACAACAAAAGGAAGAAACTGTTGCAGAAAAGAGGAAAATCCCAGGATGCAAAAAACACTCCCTTACCAGCCTCAGTAAGAAGCTGAGATCCATCATAAAATCCTCCAAAGCTAGTTATGAAAATAAAATTGCCAAAGATTCCAAAGACAACCACAAGGCATTCTATAACTATGTCAAGAATCTAAATGGCAATGCTCAGACCTGCTCTGAGCTACAACAGAATGACATTAAATATACTGATCCCAAGGATATTGCCAATATCTTGGCAGATCAATTCAGTGCCAACTTCACCCCCCTCTCACCCCCTAAACAGCCCATCTCAATATTGGAAGATTGCCAAATTCCAGTAAAAATGGCCAAAGCTAAGAATACAGCATCCATGGGACGAGATGACATCCCATGCCATACACAGCGTATTACATGAACTACAAAATGAATTGGCACCTCACCTAAGTAAAATGTTTATTCATAGCCTCACCTCAGGCTTTATGCCCACTGAGTGGTGCACAGCTACAGTTATCCCACTCCACAAGGGGGGATCCACCATGGATCCCAGGAACTACTGCCCCCATCAGTCTGACGAGCCTGATCTGCAAGGCCATGGAACGTATTATCACGGAACTTATAAACAAAGACATTGGCAGCCTTTAAACACTGGACCCCACCCAGTTAGGGTTCATGAAGGGCCAATCTTGTCTCCTGAACCTGACTGACTTCTTCAAATCAGTCTCCAGAGCTGTGGATGAGGGTAAGGCAGTCCACACAGCCTATCTGGACCTCGCCAAGGCCTTTGACACCATCACCCACTCTGGAATCATAGATAGACTTACTAAGCTGGGCTTTAATCCCTACGTCACTTGATGAGTTGCCAACTGGCTTACTGACAGAACCCACACTGTAAAAGTAGCCGACTCCAAGTCCAACTCCAGACATGTGACAAGTGGAGTCCCTCAGGGTTCAGTCCTGGGACCACTCTTGTTTGGCATCAACTTCTCTGAAGTACAGGCCAACGCTAAGGGACTCTGGCTAACAAAGTTCACAGATGAGTGCAAATTGGGAGCCATTATTGAATCCCCAAAGGATGTGGTAGTCTACAAAAGGGCCTTACAGAAACAGATGCTTGATGCTTGGTGCCAGAGTCATGGGCTCAAACTCAAAGCCAAGAAATGAATAGTTATTCCCTTTGGGAAAAACATGTACCCGTGAATTACCACATAGGTGGCAGTACACTAAACACCGAAAGTGTGATAAGAGACTTAAGGACACAGGTGGACAGTGGTCTCACCTACAATAACCACATCACCACAACAGTCAGGAAATCATTCTATGTGGCACACCTCATCACTTAGGGCTTTTCATCCAGACAAAGGAGGTCATTGTCCAACTGTACTCATCCCCTCATTAGACCCATTATAGAATACAATGCCCCATTTGGTATGTACCTCTCAAGACATCTGCAACAACTGGAAAAGCCACAGAAATACCTCACTAAAAGAATCACAGGCCTAAAGCAGATGCCCTACTCTGACCACCTTAAAAAACTCCAGCTATACTCTGTCGCATATCGTCTACTCAGAGGCGATCTCTGCTTAACATACAAGACTGTGTCAAACCCAGAGCTGTTGGACATGCTACACTTAAAGAAATCCCAATCCCTCAGAGCCACACGCTCCAGGGATCTAAACGTTATCATCACAATAAACAAAACTTGCTGGAGGGATAGGTTCCTGACCCAGAGACTCCCCAGACTCTGGAACAGATTGTCCATACATGTCAAGCAGAGCGCCTCTTTGGACCTCTTCAAAAGGAGCCTTGATGATTGGATGGGAGAAAGGAAATTCACCCCGGGGATCACGTTAGTCGCTCTGCTAGACGGGTCCAGGGAAGTAAATAATGTGGAAGAAATAGCCAGGGAATTGTTATGGTTAGGCTTGTATAGGCCCTAGGGCCAATAGCCTAGTACCAACCTGTGAACCTGTGAACTGCCATGTAATTTTGCACAACTAGCATTTTTTTCTAGGTGCATTTTATGAATTATAGTAAAAGGAGCTTGGTATACACTGCATACATAATATTTTCTGTGGTATAGAAAGATTACTATTTTTCATTTTATACCTGACACATGTCATATGAATCATACCACATATGGTTAATAATGCTTGATGACTACAATTTACTATAACATTCTAAAGGTGTTACTTTATTTTCTCTCCTTTTATGGAAATACTTCACTATGAATCCATACTTATGACTACAGGAAATGAACTTTATTTTGAGTGACATATCCTTTGCTTATGCTTGTGAGACATCTAATACAATAAAATAACAGTATTTATTAACAAGCTGCTGATCTATATAAAATCTGCACATATTATATGCTTAGATTCAAAAAATAACAATTCCACTATTTCTTATTATTAAAAGTTATGAATGAGTGGTTAAATGAAGGTTTTATGTATAACGATTTATACAGTGTAGTATACTTTAATCTGCAGTTTTGGCTGAATACCGTTTTCTTTATATGCACACATGCATGTCCACTCTCACACACACACACACACACACACACACACACACACACACACACACACACACACACACACACACACACACACACGCACACATGCACAATCTATATGCATGAGAGAAAGCAAATGTTTTATGCATATTACCTGTTTTGAACATATTTAAATGTGACAGGAATATTCCTTTCATTTACACAAAGGCACAAACCCAACACACCCTAAAGTGACTTTGTACACTATTTATTACCTTGCTTAATTTCTGAATTTTTGTGCAGGTTTACCACATACTACCTGTGCATGCATCCTACAAGACAGTTTTTTTTCTAAATTTCCCTTTTGGTTTTCTCTGAGCCAGCCATAATTTATTGGCTTTATTTCTGATTTTTGAGGTAGCAGATAAAATTTATGTCTGTTAGAGTTGCCCAGGTCTATATTAATTCTTATAAAGTTTAAGCATCCTCCATACTCATGTAATACAAAGAAATCCTCATATAAATCAGAGTTTTAATCCAGGCACAGCTAATTTCCATTACTGAGAGAAGCAGGCAATATTTATATTTATTCATTTGCTATTTACTTATTTATTATCTTAATCAGCTGACCTGAGAGCATTGTCTGCTTAAGTGGTTTGCTCAGAGATGTACCATTTGAGCTTATAATTCTCTAATTAAATTTAGACATCAGAGAGTATTAGCCAGCTTGACTTGTTGCACAGGACTATTCAATGCAAGCCTCTTTAGCTTAAATATAATTTTCTGTTTTTTTTAATGACCACTTTAACATGTATCAATGACCTATTTCACATATTTATCAGAGAATGTCATAGAATGTTAAATAATGGATGGGATTTAATAACTAGCTTTAAGGACTTCCATAGAGTTGCTATCCTCACATTTCTAATGGTACTGAAAGTAAAATCATTTGTGTAAGAGATGAGGTCACCAGTATTATTAGTCATAGCTGCATCAGCTTCAGCAGTAGGGTGCTGGCTGGAGCATGCAAATGTCCTGGATCATAACAATTGCTAAGCACAGGGCTGAATGGTGCCCAACATACTATTCAAATGGGTTAAGGGGATTGATGGGTTAGATTAGGAAAGCAGGGATCTTAACAAGCAATGCTGGTTCCACCTTGTGCATAGATTGATTCCAGCTGGGGGGAAGTGTGCTACCCTTCCAATACCAATTCCCCAACCACCTTCCAGGATCTCCACTTTATACACCTCTCTCTCCATCCTCCTTCCACCCACTTCTGACCACCCAGTAAAGGTACACACAACTTCATTAAACTTACAACCCATTTCCTCAACCAGATTAATGTGATATAAATTCCCACCATAAGCTTTCATTCAGTTTCACTAATTTCAGAACTACATTTCTACCCCTACCGTCCATGATTCTCCACCTCATCATCTTACTCCTCCTCCCACTAGCCCACTACCCAACCTCTTCCTCACTTCTCAACCTTCCCTTCAGTAACCTATCACAAAGCTTTACAACCACTCAACTGAACTCCGATTCCTACATCACTCTTTCACACACTCCATTCAACCTCCACTCTCCACCTATCAGTCACTCACAATTCCAGCTATGTAATCCCTTTACCTCATCTCCTCCAAGCCTACCAAACCACATGAAGCCCACCTCAAACTTCTTAAACACTTCTATGAATTCACTCCCATCTTTATCATACTCATCCTTAGAGCAAACACTGAATGCATTTCAGATCCCTTCTACCACACAACACCCATAATATTTCCCTACACCTGCACCCTCTCCTATGCATTACTATCCAAAACATCTTTAATAAACATGAACAAATAAATACTTTCCTTAAAACCAACTCACCTGATTTCACAAATGTCACTCAAAAATGGCTCATAGAAACCAGCCCTATTTCTGCACATATTCCCTTCCTACAAATACCTTCAAGACATGAGATCTAGCAAAAGCGAAGGTAGGGGCACTTTCATTATTTATTAAAAGCACCTTAACCAAACTATCATTGCTCAAGGAAATGCCCCCTGAGACAGTGAACCCAAGTGGATCCTTCTAAAACTTTCCTCCTTGAAATCAGTCACATTCTAAAAGCTGTTGCTTACCATCCACTTCTAGACTATCTTAACAAATTTAAATCCATCATTCTTACTATCACCCCAGCTTCACAAAGATGTGAAAATATCATTATTCTATGTGATTTTAACCTAAATATTGAGGTCCCCTGAGAAATTACATTGTAAACTTGCCATATCAACCTTACTCAGTTAGTCAATGACACCACTTGTCCAAATCACCCAGCCAACAACAACACCCTCCTGGATCTGTTAATCACTAACAACACTACTTTTATCTTCAAAATATCTGCTATTATATCCTCATAGCATGACCTGTCCCCATTAACCTTACAAATTATCCACTGGTCACCAATACTGCACTATTAACTAATTCATTTCAGACCTAGATCAACCACTACTATGGAAAACCTGAAAAAATATCTAGTAGCTATCAAATGGTCATCCATTACCAACTTATAGAATCCCAATTCAGCTGCCACAGCTCTTACACATACCTTCCTTCAACTTCAAGACAAATTCTTTCCTCTCTCACAGCTCTTTTTCAAATATAACAAAATACCCTGGCTAACCAATGAAATAAAATTTCTGCTGAGACTCGGGGACACCATTTGGTCTTCATGGAGACACAGACCCCCCCCCAAAGAATCATACTGTCTTTACCTCACTGTGTAACCTAGCTAAGCAAGCCATACACAGGTGATAAACCAACACAAGCACAAATACCTTACTGTGCTAGGAAACCCCAACACTTCTTACATGAAGTAAATCGTTTCACAGGCCAAAATTCCACAGATCCCAACTCCTCCACTATCACAAGCCAGACCTCTTAAGGCTGACTCTCAACCTCTTTCTCAAAGAATTCAGTTGCCTCCTTAGTATCTCAGCCTCTACAACTCACTCCAACTCATCCCCCCATCTTTTATACCTTTTTCTACTTTAAGAAAATTGCTCACAAAGACCTTGAACCCCTACTAGAAAACACCCCCCCCCAGTTTGCAACCTCTGGTGCAGACAACCTACTAGCTTAATTCATTTCACTCTGCAAAAACTTCCTTACCATACCTCTTCTCCACATTTATAACCACTGCCTAACTCCAAACACAGTGTCAGAGAGAGCCATAACTGTCTCATCTACCAACCACAGTCCACTCTACCCCCTTAGAGCAAAAAAGAAAAAAAAAAAAGGACTTCTGCTTATTTAGGAAGCCAATTTCTCCAATAGCTGCCCTGCAGTCTAAAACATGCCCCAAGTTCTTAAAATGAAGGACAAAAGAAAAAAAAAACTTTGGCTGGCCTGACTGTAGGAAGCTGATTAGCCCCTAGTAGCTCATCCAAAGAAGAGGAAAAAAAAGACTTTGTCTGACTTCCAGAGCTGCCTAAGTACACCCACCTCAGCTCTCTAACTGAAGATCAAAAAAAAAAAAAAAAGAACTGATCCTCTACCTGCACAAACATGCCCACTAACACTTTATACCTGGGGTTATAGCTCTTGTCAAACCACAATTCAAGCAACCTCAGCCAATAAATGCCTTCTAATTTGCCCTATAACCATCCTTCCTGGGAAAAATGCTTGAAAAACTAATCTACATCCAGTTGTCCACTTAAATCCAACAGTACCCCTCCTCAATCTTAAAAAGCCTGTATTCTGGGCTGGCCAGAGTACAATGAAGCACTGTGGTCACTTTTAGATGAGATCTTTCCAAACGTAGACAAAGGAAATCTTTCTTAGGTTCATAGGTAGGTACTAGGCTATCTGCCTGAGGGCATTTATAAGCCTAGCCAGAGTGTGTCGGCTTTTGCTGCCCCATTGATTAATTAACTGATCCTCTGTCAAGCAGAGCCAATGAAGTGATCCCAGGGGTGTATTTTCTGTTACCCATCCACTTGTCAAGGTTTCTATTGAAGAGTGTTAGTGAGGGGCTCTGCCTGATATAATTTGGAATTTTGTTCCAAAGCATGGGAAGTCTCTGTGACAGGAATCTATCCCTTCAGCATGTTCTGTTTATTGTTGCGGTGAGGTTTATCTCACTAGAGCACGTGGCCTGGATTTCTTTAGGTGCAGCATGTCCATCTATTCTGAGTTGGACATGGCTTTGTAAGTCAGGCAGAGATCACCTCTGAGTAAGCGATATGCCACTGAGTACAGCTGGAGTTTTTTTCAGTCAGGCTGCATAGGACATATGTTTGAGACCAGTAATCTTCTTGCTGAGGTACTTTTGTGGTCTTTACAGCTGTTGGAAGTGTCTTGTGAGGTACATCCTAAATGGGGCATTGTACTCTATGATGGGTCTAATGAGTGACAAGTAGAGGGGCACTATAACCGCTTTATTCCTTGATGTGAACCCTTTAATAATTAGATGGGCCACATAAAAGGATTTCCTAACTACTTTGGGAATATGATTGTCAAAGGAGAGATTACTATCTACCTGGGTCCCCAGATCTCTTATTACCTCTTCTGTATTAAGGGGGCTGCCACCTATGTGGTAATTCATGGGTGTTTTGTTTTTCCCAAACTGGATGACTATGCATTTTTTGGCATTTGGCTTGAGGCCATGACTTTGACACCAGGTGTCCGTCTCAGTAAGGCCCTTTTGGAGGATGTCCATGTCAGCCTGGAGAGTCAGTTATGGCTCCCAGATTGCAGTCATCGGCAAACTTGGTTAGCCATAGTCCTCCTGTGTTTGCCTGTACTTCTGAGAAGTATATGCCAAACAGTAGGGGTCCCAGGACCGAGCCTTGTGGGACACCACTTGTGACTGGTTTAGAGTCGGACCTGATGCCCGCTATTCTTACTGTGTGAGTTCTGTCTGTAAGCCAGTTGGCAACCCATCTCGTGACGTAGGGGTTTATGTTCAGGCTGGTGAGGTTTTCTGTAATACCCGAGTGGGGAATGGTGTCGAAACCCTTGGTGAGGTCAAAGTAGGCTGTATGAACCCCTTTTCCCTCGTCTATGGCCTTGGTGACTGTCTCGAAGAACTCCACCAGGTTTAGCAGACATGATCTGCCCTTAACAAAGCTGAACTGGGTCAGGTCAAGTGTTTGGAGGTTCCCACTGTCTTTGTTAATGAGTCCCATGATGATGCGCTCCATAGCCTTGCAGACCAGGCAAGTCAGGTTTATGGGGTGATAGTTACCAGGGTCAGTTGTGGCCCCTCCTTTGTGGAGAGGAATAACTGTTGCTGTGCGCCATACTATGGGCATGTAGCCTGGGGAGAGGCTGAGGTTGAACAGTGTGTTTAGGTGGTCAGTTAGTTCGTTCTGTAGTTCATGCAAGACACAGCCTGGGACACCATCTGGTCCCACTGACACCGTGTTTTTGGCTTTTGAAAGGGCTGTTTTCACCTGTGCATCTGTGATTTTTGGGACACTACACTTTTCCAGTATTGTTGTGGGCCCTTTTGGAGGTGAGAGGGGGTGAAGTTTGCACTGAATCTATTGTTGACAATATCAGTAGGTTCAGTATATTTTGTGCTATGTTGCACTAATTCAGTGCATATCTGTGAGTTGCTACTTAGATTCTTAACATAGCTAAAGAAGGCTTTGTGGTTATCTTTTGAATCCTTGGCTATTTTTCTTTCGAAGTTAGCCTTGGATGATTTCATGAGGGACCTCAGTTTCTTACTGATACTGATCAGGGATGTCTTTCCTTCTTGGGATTTGCATTTTTTCTGAACTAGTTTCCTCCTTCTATTGTGTAGCCTGTTTATTGCAGGGGTCCACCAAACTGGTTTCCTTCTCTTAGAGGGGTGAGTCTTGGTTTTGTTAGGGATAGCACGATTCATGCATCCTTGTAGGTGCTCATAGAGTGCATTTGTAAAGTTTTCTGCATCTTGGGCAGCATTATCGTTTAGCGTTGGGGCTGTGAAACTTACCACCTCTGTCTTAAGTAAGGTGAAGTTTGCTTTGGAAAAGTTTTTTACTGTGGTTTTCTTAGCTGGGGGTGGTGGTGGGGTGTGGACATCAGAGTTTATCTAACCAGTGACAGGTTGACCTCTGGTGTGGAACACCTGTCGCCCATGTTGGTGATGACCAGGTCCAGTATGTTTTCACCTCTGGTAGGGAAGTTTACCAGCTGATCCAGGGCGTTTGAGTTGATGAATTCCAGGAAGCGATGGGCCTGGGAATTTGTACTTTGTTTTCCCAGTGAATGGTAGGGTAATAGAAATCGCCCAATATCAGGGTGTTTGGTAGGACCTTCATGTTTTCCAGTGTCTCCAGAAAGGTGGAGTGGTGGTCCTGGGTCATGGAGGGTGATCTGTAGCAGGCCACAATTTGCATTGCAGATTTGCCCAATGTTAGTTGCACATGGATGATCTCAGAGGTATCATGCTATGCCACTAACCTGGAGGTGTAGGTATCCTTGATGAATATGGATACACCCCCTCCTTTTGTGTTTTGGTCCGTGCTCTGTGGCCAAAATGTGTGGTATGAGTTGTAGCCTGGTAGTGCTGGGGTGCTCTTTGGAGCCTTGAACCAGGTTTCAGTTACTGCACAGATGTCGACATTCTCCATACTGAGGAGTGCTTCAAGCGCATGCATTTTGAGATTTAAACTCCTGGCGTTGAGTAGCATAACCCTCAGTTTTTTGTTAATTGTGCTGTTTATGGAGGTGGGTTTGACTTTTGAGCCTTGCCTAAAAAAGGCACTATGGGGGCAGCAAGAGCTTTGGCCATTATTCGAAAGCCTAGGGGTGACAGGTGCAATCCGTCTCTTGACAGACACTGGATCCCCTTTGAATGAAACCTGAAGCTTAGCCAATTGTTGAAATTGATCATTTTTTCTTTATACTTAGGTATCATTCTTGGTGAGGGCAGGATGCTATTCACGATCAGGGTCATACCAGCCTGGGCTACATGATCAGAGGGCTCTTCCATGTCTCTTTTCATGTAGTCCAGGAAGGTACATCTCAGGTCATTCACACCAACATGAACAATGACAAAGTCATATTTGTACTTGTTCTGGAGTGACCCGAGTGCTTGTGTTATGTGGTGGATTCTGGCTCTCGACAGGCAGCTAACAGTAACCTTCTGCTTGTCCAGCCTAGTGAGTGAGATGCCAGTGTGTCTGACTATAGAGTCACCTATTGTTAGTGTGTTAGGTATGTTATTTGGTCTTAAGAGCTGTGATTGTGCAGCACACTGATTTTGTGTTTTATGTGTTGTCTAGTTTGTAACTGGAAGTGCAGGTTGTTTGGGTGTCTGCTTTGGAGGTCTCTAATGCTTTTGCAGGTTTTTATTTAGAGCCTCCGAGTATGATTTTGTGTATTTATGTGTATTTTTTGCCAGTGCTGTTTTAGTAGGTCTGTGTGCGGCTGAAGTTGTTGTGCAAGTGTTAACCTTCTCCTCTTGACTGTCTGTTCCAGTCTTGGGTGGAGACAGCTTAGCTTCCAGTTTGGCTGTATAATTGCATCTCTCGAAGATGTTAGTGTTTTGTGGTAGGAGGAGAGGGTTGTCTGTGTACATGTGCAGTTGTAACATTGCCTCAGGATACCCATATTCACCAGCTGGACTGGAAAGTGCACCTGAAGTTGCCCTTTGCTCATGCCTGAATAATAGGGTGAGCTGCTTAGTCACTTGGTTGGTGAGGGATGAATAAAAAGCCTTGTCCTGCTGGGCAATCAGTGTCAGGGTATATTAGTGCTTGCTATTAGGTCTGTGCAAGTGCTGGGCTGTAAGATGCTTTTTGAGTGCTTAGGTTGAGAGTTAGACTAGTTTCAAGAGAAAAACTGAAGAGGAGACTTAGTGAAGCTGGGAATAATTTAACCGTAGCTAACCAGCACTGCCAGTGTGCAAAACTGTGCAAACGCGTTTTTTATAGTAGGGAAATGAAAGAGATAGAAAATAGCCCAAAATGGCCAATAAACTACTAACTTCTGGGCTGGAACCACTCCTCCAGGGACAGACAGGTTGCTCAAAGCTCCCCTCTCTCAGGTGAACAGAGAAACTTCCTTCTATCCAAGTAAGGTATGGGCAACTCAGAAACTAGTATCACAGCCCTGAATTCAGCACTAGCCTGAAAACTGGACTATACTATCTTAGAAAGATGGGAAACAAGAAATGTTTTTGTTTTTTTTTTTTGTTTTTTTTGAAAAGATAAGGCAAAAACAGTAAAAAGTGCACTTAAAACAGTTTTAAACGACTACAAACGATCATAAAAGGCTATTGCACTTTTGTGTGTAGCCTACAACAGTTAAACAAATTATTTAAACAAAAAAAATTTTTAAAGTGCAGGCAGTCAAATAAGTACAATATGTGAAAAAAACAAGCTTTTAAATCACAATAAATGCTGGAAAATCTGTGCTTAGGTGGAAAACAGTTAAGTACAGCAAGAAAGTACAGAAAACTGATACAAAATCACTCCAAAGTCTCTCTTCTAAGCTAGAAGGCTTGCATCCGTTTAAGTCTTTCTAGTGCTACCCAGTTAGGTTAGTTACAGGAAAGATGGGAAACAAGCACAGATGTGGTCTTTTAAACCATAAAGTTGAAAGAGATGGACAAACTGTCCAAATAGTCAATAAACTACAAATTCTGGGCCAAGAACCTCTCCTCTTGTGCTAGACAGGCTACCTAATGCTTACCACTCCCACTGATAAGCTAAAAGGCTTTCTTCCAACACAGAAAGGCTTGCGGGGCACAGAAGCTTACCAACAGTCCTGGATACAGCAACTCTGTATCTAGACTAGGCTAGTTACAGGAAAGGTGGGAAACAAGAACAAGTGCGGCTTTTAAACCAGAATGTTGAAAGAGATGAAAAAAACTGCCCAAACAGCCAATAGCTACAATTTCTGGGCCTGGAACCACTCCTCTTGTGGTAGATAGGCTACCTATGCTTACCACTCCCACTGATAACAGGATAATCCAAAATCAGTCACAGTCACCAAGATATGCACTGAACACAAGGGCACGTACGAAATACTTTGGTACAAAATTTATTGACATCTACAACGATACTGGTTGAGCGCTTTCATCTACTGATAGTAGATTTCATCAGAACCAACATTAACAGCCACTACTCACTTTTTATGTGGCTTTAAACTAATCACAAACTTACAACATTTCCTACCCTATGTATACTAATTAACTATTTAAAGTGCTCAGTGCATTAATTCCAGAAAGACTACCTATCTAATATAACTTTAATACCTTGTACTAACACCTTTAAATTTAAACCTGTTCAAATTATCTTATTTAATAAACAATGCCTAAATTGTATTAATTTACTAATAAAACAGCCTTTAAAAAATATATTTTCCTTAAAAAACATATTTAAAAAATACATAGGTTCATAGGTTCATAGGTTCATACTAGGCTATCTGCCCGAGGGCATTTACAAGCCTAGCCCATAGTTTTTTGTAACTTCGCCACCCCTTTGTATGGGGAACTATACCCATTATTTTGCTGTGCCTCTGTTGAGCAGTGACACTGAGGTAATCCCTGGGGTATATCCATTGGTCAAGATTTCTCTTGAACAAGGCCAGCGAGGTGCTCTGCCTCACATATACCGGGATTTTATTCCACAGCATAGGGAGAAAAAAGGTATTGCCCATCCTAATGTACTTCATATTTATATTACCATAAGCATGATCCCCTTGTAATCATAAACCAATTCTACTATTAACTATTACCGTTTGATGTTCCTAATACTTTACACTCAACTATTGTTCTCTAATACTGGCTTAATAGAGATAGTATCATTAAGTCCAGGATATTCAGACGCGTTAAGTTTAATTGGCCATCTTGTCTCCCTCTCTCTCAATAATAATTTTATATTCCCTCCCCTAGGGTTAGGTTTAATACACTCCAATATCCCAAAATTAAAAGAATTACATACCCTATTTCCATTAAGATGTCTCCAAAGGGCATTTTTTGTATCCTCCCTTTTTATCTTATAGTAATGCTCATACATTCTATTCCTCAGACATCTAACTGTCATCCCCACATAGTAACAAGGACATTTCGTACACTTCGCTAGGTAAACCACATGGGGTGTCCTACAGTTACCTTTTCTGAATTTTATTTTTGTATTGTGAACATCTTCCAATGTAATTGACGGTACTGACATAGTATATTTACACTGATTACAACTTCCACATCTAGTGGTACGTGTATCCTGCTGTACAAATTTGGAATTGTTTTTCTTCCCTCGTCTCATCTTGAGATTGTTCCCATTCCTATATACAAATTTGGGTCCATCTCCCACTATCTTAAATACACTCTCCTCAGTTTTTAAGATATTGATTATTTTTTTGATGCCATTTACTTCGGGAGCATATTGTACAATACATGCTCGGGTATATTCTTTCGTTTCTGAGGATCTTTTATGTCCATTGATAACCCCATTCGGTCTCCTAATATGGGCTTGTATTTTTTCCCCCATTCTTTCTTTACATATTCTGTAATGTCCAAAATCATCTCCTTCGGATATCCTCTAACTTCAAACATTTTACCTATATTGTCCATCTCCAATAACATATCCGAATACTGGGATGTCATTCTTGCCGCTCTTATACATTGCCCTTTTACTATACTCCTTTTCTAGTGTATGGGGTGACAGCTGGTGAACTCTAAATAATCATTACTAAAGGTTTCTTTCCTATATATGTTAGATTTAAATATATCATCCACTATAGTAACTTTGGTGTCTAAAAATGATGTACTATTCTTATTCATACTGAATGTGAACCTTAAATATTCACATCTAGTGTTAAGTCAATTTATAAATTCTTTAATGCTACTTTCGTTACCCCTCCACACCAAGAATACGTCATCCAGAAATCTTAGATAGCATACAATATGTTCCTTCCATTTACTTTCTAAGATATATTCATTCTCCCAATCTAGAAGGAAAAAATTTGCAAACATGGGGGCACAAGCTGCCCCCATTGCTACTCCTTTGCTTTGCCTGTAATATTCTCCTTGAAAAATAATGTAATTATGTGACAATACTATTTCCATAAATTCCAAAATTAGCATTATTTTCTCCCATTCCAAGTCACTATATTTCTGTATACTATGTTGAAATCTAGTTAATCCTTCTTCCAGAGGAATACTGGAAAAAAGATCAACAACATCAATAGTCACTAGTATACTATCATTGGTGATATATCCAGTATCTAACCTTCCTAGGAAGTCCCAGGAATCTTTCACAATATGACTGATCCTGTTGTATACAGGTATTAACCATCTGTCCACTACTTTACCAAATGGAAAAGTTTTGGATTTGCTACCCGAGATTATGGGTCGGAAAGGGGGATCAACTAAATCTTTATGCACTTTTGGAATTCCAACTATAGTGCTAACAATGGGGGAATCCTCCTTTAGAAATTCATACAAATTTGTACTAATTCTTTCATCTAATAACATTTCTTCTAAAATTAAGTCCACTTTGTGATGTCCAATGTTGACTTCATTGATGGATGTCACCTCATAATTACCTGAATTGAATAGTATACTATTGATTTTATTATTATATTCATCAGCATCATACATAACTACCCCCCCTCCCTTATCGGGTTTCATTATTCTAATGTTATTGCTGGCCTGTATTTGTCTAAGCGATTCATATTCTTTGTAATGTAGATTATGATGATGTTTTGTTCCTTTATTCATATATTCATATAACTCCTTAATAACAACCTTTTCAAATATGGCCAACGTGCTGTTCATGGGGGGGGGGCGTAAATGTACTTCTCTTCTTGAATTCATCCATCTCACCCACGTTATTCCCCTTAAAATATATAGTGAGATTAAGCTTCCTTAAATATTTTTTAAAATCTATGATGTGATCCACTATATTACCATTGTCATTGGGAACATATTTCATTCCTTTAGATAAAAGTTTGAAAAAATCTTTACTTAGTTCTGTCTGTGTGTAATTATATATACTAAAATCTCCCAAACTATAGTGTACATCACTATGTTTTATGATTTTATCACTTCTTCTTAACTGTTCTTTCCCTTGTAGTTCCTTGTCCTTCCCCAGTTGTTTCCTTGCCACCTGTCTTGTCTCCTGTTCCACTCGTTGTTGTAGTTTCCCCACTTTTTGTTTCCCCCTAAAAAATCTTTTGAATAGCCATCCCTTCCATTTCTTTCACTATAGTGTCTATCATACTTTCCTTCATGCTCACCATTAGTCATTTCAGTCCTCATTACATTATTAATATTTCCCATATTTGTACCTAATTTGTATGCTTCACCCCTTTCATACTGTTGTATATCCCTCCTCAATTTTTTACATTTCCGGTCATACTGTTTATTGATTTGATTTTCTACCCAGGTAAATTGCGCATTAAAACACATTTCAAATTCATCAAATAACAAATCACTAGTAATGATTTGATCCAGCTGTTCAATTTCAGACAAAAGACCACAAATCTTTCTATCATTACATGATATTATAAATTTCATAAACGTAAAACCAAAATCATTAAACATTTTAGTACATTCTTTTACATTCTCATCATCCATTTTTATTCCCATCGGCCATTTGTAAAACCTAAGGCCCATGGGGACAATATTAGAGTCCAAGCATTTCTTTAAATATGTATTGTCCAATTGGACACTTTTCAAAACTTTTAGTTTCTTGCCAAACTCATAAATATAGTCCCTCAATGTCTTATTTTCCTCTTTGTGATTATCATTCTCTTCACATTCACTTTCTTTTTCTTTGTTTCCGTTAAAATCAAAACCGGTTGCTAGAAAATTACTGATGTTATATCTTTTTTGTCTGTTGTTATATGTCGGCTTAGAGTTAGTATGTACAATACCTTTTAGTGTCGATTGTCCTACCATAGCGTAGGTTCTCTTCGGTGCAGTCCGTTTGGGTCTCGCTCCAGATATATTGTAGTCGACCTCCAATCCCTCTCCATACACTGAATTACCTTTATGTTCACTCCTACTCCCTTTGGATCCATAAGAGGCTCGTTCTACTTCTGGCGTTCCTTCACCCTGACCATTACACACGGAGCGCATCGACCCACTGACTTCCTGCTTACGCGGTGGCGTCTTCCTTTTATCATCTCTTCCAATCATAGCTCGACTAACAGGTTGACTGACAAGTTCAAGCAACCGGGTAAGTTCTCCTTTCATGATTACCATTTCGGACTGGATTCTCTGTATATCCT
This sequence comes from Protopterus annectens, assembly GCF_019279795.1. Classification (NCBI taxonomy): domain Eukaryota; kingdom Metazoa; phylum Chordata; order Ceratodontiformes; family Protopteridae; genus Protopterus; species Protopterus annectens. The sequence goes on from NC_056731.1 coordinate 136,544,509, forward strand.
CTCCCCTCGGTGAAAAAATGGATGGTAGTTCGTCCAAGGAATCCATCTCCTCTCCCACCACGAAATAAAAATGATGATCGACTGGACTGGCCAACAATGTAACAACAGGATAATCCAAAATCAGTCACAGTCACCAAGATATGCACTGAACACAAGGGCACGTACAAAATACTTTGGTACAAAATTTATTGACATCTACAACGATACTGGTTGAGCGCTTTCATCTACTGATAGTAGATTTCATCAGAACCAACATTAACAGCCACTACTCACTTTTTATGTGGCTTTAAACCAATCACAAACTTAAAACATTTCCTACCCTATGTATACTAATTAACTATTTAAAGTGCTCAGTGCATTAATTCCAGAAAGACTACCTATCTAATATAACTTTAATACCTTGTACTAACACCTTTAAATTTAAACCTGTTCAAATTATCATATTTAATAAACAATGCCTAAATTTTATTAATTTACTAATAAAACAGCCTTTAAAAATATATTTTCCTTAAAAAACATATTTAAAAAATACATAAAAAGGTATTGCCCATCGTAATGTACTTCATATTTATATTACCATAAGCATGATCCCCTTGTAATCATAAACCAATTCTACTATTAACTATTACTGTTTGATGTTCCTAATACTTTACACTCAACTATTATTCTCTAATACTGGCTTAATAGAGATAGTATCATTAAGTCCAGGATATTCAGACGCTTTAAGTTTATTTTGCCATCTTGTCTCCCTCTCTCTCAATAATAATTTTATATTCCCTTCCCTAGGGTTAGGTTTAATGCACTCCAATATCCCAAAATTAAAAGAATTACATACCCTATTTCCATTAAGATGTCTCCAAAGGGCATTTTTGTATCCTCCCTTTTTATCTTATAATAATGCTCATACATTCTATTCCTCAGACATCTAATTGTCATCCCCACATAGTAACAAGGACATTTCGTACACTTCGCTAGGTAAACCACGTGCGGTGTACTACAGTTACCTTTTCTGAATTTTATTTTTGTATTGTGAACATCTTCCAATGTAATCGACGGTGCTGACATAATATATTTACACTGATTACAACTTCCACATCTAGTGGTACGTGTATCCTGCTGTACATATTTGGAATTGTTTTTCTTCCCTAGTCTCATCTTGAGATTGTTCCCATTCCTATATACAAATTTGGGTCCATCTCCCACTACCTTAAATACACTCTCCTCAGTTTTTAAGATATTCCAATTATTTTGTATTATTTTTTTGATGCCATTTACTTCGGGAGCATATTGTACAATACATGCTCGGGTATATTCTTTCGTTTTCGATGATCTTTTATGTCCATTGATAACCCCATTCGCTTCTCCTAATATGGGCTTGTATTTTTCCCCCATTCTTTCTTTACATATTCTGTAATGTCCAAAATCATCTCCTTCGGATATCCCCTAACTTCAAACTCCCACTGATAAGCTAGAAGGCTTCCCTCCAACACAGAAAGGCTCTTGAACTTATAAAGCTTTTGATGTAATTGGCCACCTCCTCCTTCTTTAATCCCACTAGAAAATCGGAGTTAGCTCCGACACTGCCATTTGGTTTCAAGATTTCTTAACAAATAAGTATTTCAGAGTTAATACTGCTATATCCTTATTAACTTCAGCAACCTTACCAAAGGGGTACCACGGGGTTTTATATTCACTCCATTGTTGTTTTCAGTGTTTAATAAACAAACTACCCTCCAGCCAAACAAATCTCCTTATCACTGTTTACACAGATGAGGTGGTTACCCTTTATTCCATTCCCTCACATTCAACGATCACGGATCTCAGTGGTACCTCCATAGAAACAATCATGCCCTTTAAATACATAAGTTTATGGCTAGAATAGTCACTTATCTTCCACAACCACATTTAAAACACCAGTAAAAAAATCAATTCTACTTTACTCTGGTCCTGGAAAATGTCTGCCTTTCTCCCCAGACCATTGAGCTGCAATAGATAAAGATGTCCTCCTTGCTCAACTTTAATATGGGTTCCCCATCATAGTCACAACCTCTAAGAAAAAACCCATCCACTCTACAGTCCATTGAAAAAAAACTCTACCAATTTATTTTCAATTCCCACCTTAGGAATATCACTTCAGTACTCACTCCAAAGCCAGATGGCTCTTAGTCTCCTAAAAACTCAGCTACTCCTAGGGTCTCTTCTTTTCAGACTACTTCAGCCAGGTACCTTTGCACTTCTTGCTGCAAATTCCATAATAAAACCACCCCATACAACCTCCACAATCTCTCTGAATTAACTCCTTCACTCCAGACTTCCCAAATCAAATTGACATGTACCAAAAAAGTCTTTGTCAATTCTTGCACTTAGACTCTGGCAATCCTTTCCCCCCTTACCTAAAAGAAATTGCCTCTTTACACATTTTCGGAGTACAACTCAAAACTCAAAAGACACCTTTTTCAAAAACCTGACTGTACGTATTTTTCCATTGGGCACATCACCTGACTTTCCTTTCACCTGTATCACTTTTACATCAATCATGTGTTCTCACGTCCCATACTTACAACTAAAATTAACCCACAATTGTTTATGTACTCTTAATAATATTTGCTCATTGTTTCAGTTGTATGTGGATTCTCTGCCTTCTGCGATTACTCCATATTTGTGAATTAGTTCTTTTTTTTTTTTTGGTGACTTTCTTCATCTGGGTTTTGCCTGCAAATGGCCTGATATGATTTGTTTGCTGTGCTAGTGAAATAAACTAAATATATGAATAAGGTTGTGTCCTAGAGAGTATTGACATAAGATGGCTCTAATGTGATCACTGTAATATTCTCAGATTTTTGAATGGTTGTCAAAACCAGCTAATAACATTAGATTTCCAAATGCTAGAGTTATCAATCAACACCTGAATTCCAGGCTCGTTGTCCATAAAGATGTTTATTTATCCATTCAAGTTAACATTTTACCTAACTTTGTCCATTAATGATTTAAAATCAATTTTTTAGGGACCTTTAATCATAATTTAGACACCCCCACACACCTACACACACAAACATGCACAGCATACCTCTCAACTTCTTATCACAAGAAATCTGGCAAAGCCTAAAATAACTGGTAAACAGAGGCCCAAATTCAGGACATATTTTAAATATTGCTCTTAGAAACAGAATCTTGTTAGAATAACAGCATTTGTGTCAGTGTGCATTTTCTGAAGGATATAAAGTCTGAATAAGAAATGTATGCCGTTATTTAATTACTTCAGTCCTCTGAGATTTGTCACAAAACAAAAAAATTTATGAAGATCACACCAAAAATATGAGACAAAAATCTAGATAATTGAGAGGTATACTGCACAGACATGAAAAGAAAGACAGACACACACGCGTACACAAACATGCACACACACACACACACACACACACACACACACACACACACACACACACACACACACACACACACACACACACACACACACATGCATAATAAACACATGCACAGTGCAACAAGTGACCTACTTACTACAGAGTACTTGCAAATGAAATAATTTATTTTCAACAATAAACAAATGTGCAGTTGGAAATTCCAGGACCTTCACACTTCAATGTCACAAAAGAGTTACCAGCATTTATTTTAAATTCTCTTAATGAATTTAAGAGAAATGATTTGAATAATAGATTGAACTTTTTGGGAAGGAATAGTTTTTCACACAACTGTTGACAGCCACCTATTGCTTTAATTATAAAGTTAATTGTCTCTGTTCTAAGTCTTGGATAACCTTTAGGTCAATACTGTTTTACAAATTGATTCATTATATTGATTTTCATCAATTTCCTTTAGGTTCCTGTCCACATGGCTACTTGACATGTCAGAATGGAAGGTGTTACAGACCAGAACAAAGCTGCGATTTTGTAAATGACTGTGGGGATAACACTGATGAAAAGGAATGTGGCACATCCTGTGATTTTGAACGTGGGATGTGTGGATGGAAGAACTCTCTAGCCGATAACTTTGACTGGATACTTGGAGTCGGTTCATTTCAGAGTTTGAGGCCTACCGTAGACCACACACATGGGGATGAAAATGGTGTGTATCATTGTTATTAATCCTTATTTCAGGAAATGATAAAATCACTACATATGTTGGAAACATACAAAATATAACAATAGGAAACCTACAAAGTGGTGGGTCACCCCAATAATTCCCAGAAACTCTTCTGCTGTTTTTGCTCATTCATAATTTTATCTTTCGTAGCAGTACAAAGGTGGGAAAAACTGTTTCTGTATATTATGTAATGATTTCCACTCACAGAAGTAGCTTTGCATAGTTCATTAACTTCACTAAACCACATATAACCACAGAATTGTTTACATTACTGTTAAGGAATTCAAACTGTCAATATGACCTCTTATAAGTGCCACATGTTTTTCTGACTGACATTGTCTTTTCCTGTAATATGAATGCTATATGTTCTATCTACCCATTTACATTAACTTACATCACCAAGTAATGCAGTCAGGAAAAATATGGGTCACTTCTGCAGTTTAGTGCAATGAAATGCTCTTTATTTCATACAGATACTTACTGGTACTCTAGTTTTAGTGAAATCAAACACTGCTGTAGCAGTATGTGCCTGCTTTCTATCCCACATATCACATGGAAGCTCCAGGAAAAAAAGTCGCTTATGAACGTAGAAATAACACAAACAAAGGCAAAAGGATCCACTCCCAAGTATTTATTTAGCACTTTTGTATATAAAATGCAAACTTCCTCTGAATAAAAGCTTAAAAACTTGAACAGCAGTGGCCAACTCATTTAAATATATCCTAAAAATCATGTGATAAAACTTGCCTCAATTTGAAGCCAGCATTTAAAGGTACATTACATTGTCAGTTTATAACACATACATTTTCCTATGTATTCATTCCAATACTATCACACTACTAAACTACAGAAACACCTATTCACATATAATGTTAATGAAATAACTAAAATACCTGTGCTGTAAAAAATGTTTGCATATGAAAATAAATGCATATGTAAATCTAGCTGTCATGCTACCTATAACATGTATTACACATAAAAAAATGCAGACTTTAATACAGTGTATGCCCCATGAACATAATTATTGCTAAATAGCAAACGTGGCTTTCAATCTCAAAATAGGACTGATAGAAACCACACCATTTAGTCCCAGATAATTCATTGCATTGGTTCGCAGTTGCCATTTGAGTTCCTTAAATTCCAAAAAATCATCTATAGTATCCCTTATTTCACCTATATCCACATGGTCAATGACGCTATATTAGAAATGATGCTCTGTAAATTGGATTATATGTTCAGCTAAGGCATTCCTAGAATCCCTTTTGCTAATATCATATTAATGTTGATATATTCTGGTTTTAAAACCATTTTTTGTCTTGCCTATATAAAAACATGGGCATTTTTGACAAATACCCATATAAATAACCAGTTTGCTGTTGCAATTATATCTGCTTTTCAACCTTATTGTAACAAAATGAGCCAGATGAATTTCATTCTGCTCTAATATATGTTTACACTGTGGGCAATACCCACATTTACTAATTTTTCATACAATTCATCATACTTAGGTCTTTCTTACATGGTTTTAATGCTTACATTATTTTTATATGCTATACGTGGGCCCACCCCCAACAATTTCTTATAATCTGGGTCAGTGTCAAAAACACACCAGGTTTTTCTAATAATTTCTCTAATATTACCATATTGCTTATTGAATGTTAAAATCATTGCATTTGTATGATCCACATTAACACTATTAGATATAGTGTTCATGCTGGTGAGTCTATCTGAACCCAGCAATGGTAGGAAGTGTCCACTAGCTCTCTTCTGAGTTACCTCATTACCTATATTGTCTATAAACAGTGTGGGGTTGCCTCTGCTGATCAACATATTTTTAAGAATGTTCACCTGGATAACATATTCATCATGATCTGATACCATTCTGGCAAGATGAACATATTGTCCCATGACCAGGAACTTTTTTTTTGGTGCAAGGGGTGCCCACTCATAAAGTGTAACAAGGTATTAGAATATGTTGCTTTTCTATAAATAGTAGAGTAGAACACCCCTTTAGTCCTACCTTTCATAATAGTGACATCCAAAAAATGAATAGTTTCAGTACTTGTGTGAATAGTAAAATCCAAAACTGTTGTGGTGCCACACATGTAGTTAAAAAATTTGTTTAACTTTTCAGTACTACCTTCCCAAAAAATAATGATATCATCCAGGTATCTACCATAAAGTGTCCAATATTGGCAAGAAGGTGAATTGATGACAAATTCTGTTTCCCAATATGCCAGGACTGTATTTGCAAAAATGGGGGCACAGAGTGCCCCCACGGCAACTCCTCGACACTGTTTAAATATCTGATGTTCAAATGCAATGATAGAAACTATCCTTGGCTGTATTTATATTCTGCCATGTAACAACACTAATACCCTTGAGGACATCCTACAGTGGCTGTCCATAAACTGCCCACAAGAAACCATTGTTCTCGGAGATTTTAATATTGACTGGAGCATCTGTTCCTCAGACTTTCCTACCACCCACATAAATTTATATGGCTTCACCTAGGTTCTTTCATCCACCACTAGAATTAGTAAGCCCAACAACAAAGAAAGTATACTAGACTGGATTCTCATAAATAACCAACCCTAAATGTACAAAGCAGGAACCCAACCTGAGGAAATAAGTGATCACTTCCTAACTTACATACTCAGGCAAAAAACTGATATCCCTCAAAAACCAAGCTTCAGAACAATTAAGAGCAATAAAAGCTTTGATCAAACTGAATTCCAAAAAGAACTTCAGTCATGTAACTGGATTTGTCTAAAATGACTCCCATTAGATGAAGAAGTTTCATACTTTAACTCCACATTTCTTACTATAGTTGATAACCATGCACCTACCCAGACCATCAGAACCAAGAAAAATGTAGCACTGTGGCTGTCTAAAGAAACTAGATAAAAAAATTGTAAGTAGAAATAAAGCCTGGACCTCTTGGAGAAACAATAAATACCCAAAGGATCAACTTAAATATAAACAGCTAAGAAATGCTACAAAAAAAGTCTAGTGTTCTAGACAAAAGAAAAACATTACTGTAACCTGCAACAAAAACATCAACATCGACCACAAAAATTTTGGTCCAGTTTAAACAATCTTCTCCACCCAGGACATAACACTACCCCTACCCCCGTGACTGCCCTCCAAAAACCTCCAGAAAATATTGCCAACACCTTTAATACTTTCTTTACGGAAACTATACAATCCCTTGGCAACCAACTACCACCCAATAACCCAGACCCAATTGACCCCATATGCAACACTTACCCCTCCTTTAACTTTCAACCAATACCAACATCACTTATCCGATCCTTAATCAAGAAACTGAAACCCACCACCCTATCAGCAGACCTACTCCCCGCTGAATATCTTCAAAAAGCTGCAGACATAATAGCATATCCCATTTCAATATTAATCAATAGAACCATCTCAGAAGCATATATCCTCTCCATCCGGAAAATTTCCCACGTCATTCCTCTCAATAAAGGGGGTAATTCCACTGATCTATCAAAGTACCGGCCTATTGCCATTCTGTCACCTCTGGCTAAAATTATGGAAAAATTTATCCATAAGCAACTCTTACATTACCTCAATCTGAACAATCTCCTAGCTCCCTTTCAGCATGGATTTAAACCCCACCATAGTACAACCTCAGCCCTTCTTCCCTTCTCTCCTTCTTTCAGGCAATAAATCAAAATTGTAATAATAACAAGCTCTCCTCTGCCTTCTTTCATGACCTATCCAAGGTGTTTGACATGGTAAATCATCAACTATTCCTTTGCACACTAAAAACTCTCGCCATAGATAACCTGGCAATATGCTGGTTTCAATCCTATCTAAGTAGCAGACAACAAGCTGTGCTATGGAAGGATAGCCTATCCTCCCGACTGCCAATCACCCTTGCCTCAAGGGTCTATACTAGGACCTCTCCTATTTTCCATCTTCATTAATGATCTCCATACAGTCATCCCCAAAGCAACCTGCATTCAATATGCAGATGACTCTACCCTAATCTGTTCTGCCACCTCCATGATAGACCTACAGACCTTATCCCAAAATACCTTTAACAAAGTTGAAAGCTGGCTCACTGACTGGTGTCTTTTATTAAATCCAAATAAAACAAAACTGTTACTCTTCCCCCCCCCCAGTCGGAAAGTCCCTTTGCCATCATATACCATAACATCCAACAATGGCACCATGATTTCCCCGGAATATAATGCAAAGCTATTAGGTGTAATAGTCGACAATAACCTTAAGTTTGATGCCCACATTGATAGAACTATTAAAACAGTCAGTAAGAAGCTTGTCTCTTTATATAGGATTAAGCCATTCCTAGCCCCAACTGCTAGGACAGTGATTGCCCATACACATTTACTATCAACCTTTCTTTATGCCTCCCTGATTTATACAAACTTAAGCAAATCTGACCTCAATAAACTCAATAACTGCTATAATAACATAGCCAAATTTGCCACAGGTTTAGCATATATAACACACTACTGTCTTAACCTATGATCCCTAGGCTGGCTAGACTTACCCTCTCAACTCCAGTATAACCAATTAATAGTTGCTCACAAAGTCCTCTATCAGCCTGAAGGCTTGCCCATACTCAAAAATATAATCACCCCCTACAGTAACCTAAAAACACTCTGCTCTTCTGCTCTGCAAATTGGATTATATGTTCAGCTGCTCTTCTGATAAAATGCTAGTACAAACTGTTAAATCCAATAACTTAGCTGGTGAGTCATTATTTTCCAACTCTGTTGGCAAAATCTGGAACCTACTTACTCCATAATCCAATTTAAAATGTGTCTGTAAACACACCTAAAAATTAATTGGTTGTGCCCCTGTACAAACCCAGACTAACCTACTCACTATTCACTTTGTATGACTACATTCCCTGGCTACTTGTAGAAACTGTCTTATAAAAAGTCTGAAACATTACCTGTCTCACTCTAATGCACTGTACTACTGAATTATATGCTACCTTGCTCTACTAAAACTATTTATGTTCTAATATGAGAATTAATAATTGTAAAACTTTTATGTATATATTCCAACTAATCTGGAACATGAATATATATGTAATTGTATAAAAAACTGCAACTGTTAAGTCTTCTGTATCTATGTACATGTGGAGATTTTCTCCCTGGGCCTACGTTGAAAATGGACCTGTATCCAGTTGGAGTTTCCTGGTTAACAAATGTAAAATATATAAATAAATAAATATTCTCTAGGACCACTTCCATAAATGCCCTGATGGTAACAATCTGATCATGATTTACAGTTGTATTGTGGCATAAAATGGTATAAAACCACTCAATACCCATGTGGTGTGGAGTAACTGAATACAAATCCTTAATATCTAAGGTGATAAAAATAAGGGTATCACTACATAGCTCATTAGACACTTTACATAAAAAGTCCCATGAAGCCTTGATACAATAACTATAATTTATTAATACATCTTTCAGTTCTAGGTCAATAAACTTAGCTATTGTAAAAGTTTTTGATTCCTTAGCGCCCACTATAGGTCTAAAAGGTGGGTCAGTAAGACCTTTATGGATTTTTGGGATGCCAAATACTGTTGGTAACTTCTATAAGACCTTTATGGATTTTTGGGATGCCAAATATTGTTGGTAACTTAGGGTATTTTACCTGCAGAAAGTTAAATTCAGTGATGCTAATTTGATTATTCAACAATAGCTCTTCAAGTAACACATCAGTTTTTTGATATGCAATATTTAGTTCATTCACACTCGCTTCACTGTATGTTTCTAAATATAACATAGTTAACATCTTGTTTTTATAATTATTGCTATTAAAAATAACCAGACCTCCGCCTTTATCAGGTTTCATTACACCTAGCTGCTTAATGTCACAAATTACTTTGTGTCATATATTCTGAGTGAGTTAAGTTATTACCATCATGTTTCTGTTGCTTAGTATTCAAAAGCAATTTCCTAATTTCAAACTCACATAATTTCTCATATACAAACACAATAGGATGCAATGCAGGGTTGAAGGTGCTAGGTTTTACATATCTGTTATCAACCAATGTTCTTATACCCGAATCTTTAAAAAAGAAAGCAAAATTTAACTTTCTAGTAAATAATGTTAGGTTAATAAGAACATCATCTCACAGCTCATTGCGGGCTGGTACAAAGGAAAGATCTTTTATTAGCTATGTTATTGTCCAACGGGGCACCACTATAATTATAAATCTTAAAGTCACCCTTGTTGTTATATAAGATTGTGCAAGGTGAGGGAACATCACAAATAACGTCTATCAGTTCATATAATTGTTGTGACTGTTGTTGTATGTAGTCCATGTTCTCCCCCTCCCTCTCCCCTGTCCACCATAGTTGAAGTTGCTGTTGTTGTAATAGATTTTCCCTCTCTGGTTTCTCAGTCATTCCAACCTCCTCAGAGGGGGCTAGGATAATGGGAGTGAGGTAATATGTTCATCATTATTAAATACAGTATTAAGTTCACCTTCAAATAATCATTGTCATTGTAAGAAATAATAGAAGGTTGTTGTCCCAAGGGGAGCTGGGGATAGGCTTTCCCGTTCATATTCATTTTTATCTCCACTCAGTTTTTTATTTTTTTATTTTTCAAATCAAGAAGAGATTTATCAACCCTTGAAAACAATGCATAATATTCAGCCTTCTTGATATCAAACAGTAAATAATTCAGTATATTTCTATCTATTTTTTGAATAGTGGCTAATAGTTCATCCATTTTCCTAATGTTGTTATTAATAAGAGACTGCAATAATTCACAACCATGCTTGTTAAATACTTGTATAATTTCACGATGTAAAGGTGAGTCGCTAATCAGCCCAGTGGGAAACTTCCACATTCATAGCCTTTAGGGACTAGTTCTAAATGTATGCACTCATTTAGGTATTGATTTTCTAATTGTAATTTTCTGTACCTGAAAGTGCAGTCCTCCAAACGATGTAATTATTGGACCACAGTTCCTGAATTATTCTCTGCAGCATTATTTTGAAAAGAGAATGTATCTCCACCATTAAGCCACTGCGAAAGAGTAGAATTACATTATACAAGGTTCCCATAATCGTGATGAAGTCATTGCGCACCATATGCAAATTCTCAGAAGCAGATTGGCTGGGAAATTGTGCTGGTGATCTTTAAGCTGGAGTAATGCAACTAAAAAGAAAATTAGCAGCCTGAGATTCCATTCTGACACATCCATTAAAGTTCACTCACCCAGTGCTTCTTAAAACATTAGGTTGAGAATTCTGGTGCATACGCAGCTCAACCAAACAAGTTGTTAGCCACAGATCTGCAGTCAGGAAAAATATGGGTCACTTTTGCAGTTTAGTGCAATGAAATACTCTTTATTTCATACAGATACTTACTGGTACTCTAGTTTTAGTGAAATCAAACACTGCTGTAGCAGTATGTGCCTGCTTTCTGTCCCACATATCACATGGAAGTTCCAGGAAAAAAAACACTTATAAAAGTAACATGATATATTCAGAAGAGTAAGCCAGACTGAATTTGCAAGTCAGTCTTTTTCACCTGTAATAGATATCTGCTAAGGCACTATTAATGCACACTTGCTGTATGTAATGTATCCATTTGACTATAATAAGAACTAACTTACTAGGTGCTGAATAAAGTCCCAGTCAAAAAGGTGCTACAGAAAACTGCAGTTCAGTTTTACAAACATGTCTGATTTTTGGCATCTGTATTAAGTCAAGTGGAAAGAGTCAGAGAAGCTGAAGCTGAAAACCCACAGCAGATGCACTAATATGCTGACACATCCAGAGACGTGCATGTACATATCTGCTGCATAGCACAGGGGAGAAGAGGGCTGTAATATGAATAAGTTGTCATGTGACCCCATTGTGAAGGCTGCCAGCCTAGCCAGATAGAATTTATAGATAATGCTATCATTTGTAAATATGAATGTTGAAATACAAACTTGTTTTCTTAAATGAAAGAATATGCTGTGAAATGTTGAACTTAAAACAATGTAGCAACATTGCCATCTGCTGTAAAGAAAGCCAAGTCAAGCATTTCTTGTCTGTCCTTTGAAATTAAAATTACTTCATGCTGTCCTTTGAAATTAAAAATTCGGAGTCATTCCATCTGGGCTAGCACATTCTTTCTATTGTTTTAACAAGAGTTAGATTGCTAGATTTAATCATGCAAACATATTTTTATTTCCCTGGTTTCCGCCTAAGTGTAAAAGAATGTAGATGCAGTTTCTGTTGGCCTGGGAACACCAGGAAAGTGTGAAATGATGTAATGTTTATCAGAACTGCAATTCCAATTTAAACAGAGAAAACCAGAGATCATTAAGCATTTCTATCTTGACCATCCAACTCAGATCAGCACTCTCCCTGATTCTTTAAGTAAGTTATCTTAGACTTGTGTTTTCTCTTAGAAATAGCTAGAGACTAGAAATATTAGACTGTGTTTTTCTGTGATGTCAGAACTGTACTACTGAATTATTTTAAGTATTTCTGTGTGATTTCTGATCTCTTGACTAGCACTGTTTAGTAGAAAGTATTGTCTTGTGGTTTTAATTATTTATTATTAAATATTTTAAAACCTTTTAACTGTGGCTGGTTTGTGTAGAGATAATTTAAGCTCTAGAGTACATTGCATATTTATAGAATTTACTGTACAAGTCACTCCAAATAAGCCTTGATTGTTTAGTCACACTTACCAATTGGATAATAATATTGCACAGTAATAACTGGACACTCTTTCATAAGAGCCTTTGAGTAGCTGATAAATATTAGCTGGGTGGTGGCAGTGATTTCTACTGTATAGTCAGGGTAAAAGGGGCACAGCTGGAGAACCTGTGCCAGCCTTACCCAGAAGTGTCTGTGTGGTTGTATAATCTATTATCTCAAAGTGTGTGTGTGTCAGCTACTTGGGCAGGGACACAAAGCACTGGTTGGACAGAGAGGATGCTGGAGATTTTAGCTTGCCCACCTGGCTGAGATCTGGACTGTATAGCCGTGCCAGTGGGGAGTTTTATTGGGGACCTGGAGAAAAAGGGAGTGACCAGCCCCAGACTGACTGTGATCTCTGTGTGGTCTTAAGGGAAATTGCACTTTACTGCATGTATTTGTTATCCTTTCCTCATATATGAGACACCCTCTCTGATGTTAGTGGTGAGGACTGAGGGTCCTTTATTACTGGACCAGGGCACAGGCATCACATATTAATTGGTGGCATTGGTTGGGATATCCACACCATATTAATCGTTTGGCAGCAGTGGGATATCCACATCACATATTAATTAGTTGGCAAATACTAATTGGCTTGTAGTGGTGTGGGTAGAGTGAATCCTGTAGCTTGTGTACAGTGAGTTTTGGAGGTGTTTTGTACTCTAAGACAGCTACACAGTGAATACTCAGAGTTCAGATCACAATTGTTTTATTTCTTTTGTTAGCTTAGTTAGTCAGGGTGAGCAGGCAGCATATCAGCAGAGGAGTATGGAATGCTGACAAGGAGCCAGCTGGTATAGATGCCCCAGGCTAGGGAACTGGTGCATGGAAACCTGACTAAGCAGACCTGATTGCAGCCTTGGTTGCAGCTGCAACAGAAAACAGCAACCAGGAGGACAATCAGACTGGCAGTGGAAATATAATACCCTCGGAGAATGGACAGGTCAACCTTTCTGCAGTGGATTTAAAAATCCAGCTGGAGCTAAAGAGTGTTGAGTTGGAGGCCAGGCATTTGGAAATAGAAGCAGGTGAGATACTGAGGAGTCTACAGGCTGAGGAGAATGAAAAACTGCTACATCTGGAGGCTGAGGAAAAGGAAAGGCAGAGGCAGCATGAGAAGGAGATGCTGACTCTTCGGCAGAGTCATGGAAGTAATGGGGAAGGGAGAAACTGGACCCCAGAAGCACAACAGGTCAGTAAATTTCTGTTTAAAGTTTAAAGAGGGGGTTAATTTTGATAGTTTCATTCATATGTTTGAGAGGGTATGTAAACAGTATGAAGTGGACCAAGGGCTCTGGGTACGGTTCCTGACTCCCTTACTCCATGGTAAAGCTGTAACTGGTTTATCTAAAATGTCTGATGCTGCATGTTTTAATTATACTGCTGTTAAGAAATGTCTTTTAGAACTGTTTAAGCTAACACCTGAAACATGCAGGAAAAGAGTTTTGTGAGCATATACGCAAGGCAGGTGAAAGTGCGTGTGAATATGTTGCTGAATTGAGCACTTATTTCCATAGACGGGTGAGTGGATGTCAGGTCACCACTTTTGACATTTTGGTGAGGGAACAAGCCCTTAGCACTTTGAATGAGGACATGAGGATCTGGTTAGCTGATAGACAATGTGCTACTGCAGATGAGTTGGGGAAGAAGGGAGTCCTATACCTGGCAAGCAGGGCAGCCCTGCACAAGAAGGGGACCCCCAGTACTGCTCATGGGTCTAAACGTACCCATGGTGGGCAGCACAGACTGCCCCCTAAGAATCTGCCAGTAGCAGGGGAAGTCACTAGTCCAGGTACACATCCAGGACCTAGGATTAAATGTTTTGAATGCAACCAGTGGGGCCGTGTGGCATACAGATGTCCACAAATGCAAGGTGGAGAACAAAAGGTGAGGGAGCCAGTAAGTGGGAAAGATAAAATGCCAATAATAGGTTGTCTTGAGACAACAGTGGTACTAAACTACCATCCTGCAGTTGTCCTGAGAGGGAAGGATTTGGATGAGGCAATACTATGTGCTTATGCAGTTACACGCAGTCAGGCTAGGAGACAAGCATGTGGGTCTGGTAGCCTGGGGGAGACCCAGACAGACTGCATACTTGCAGTCAGGACTGCTTAGGTGATTACTTTAGGAAGGGAACTACTCTGTAGCAGTGAAACTGAAATTGAGCCACAGCTGCTTGTGAGTACTGATGGTTCCTTGGACAGAGTGACTACAAAAGTAGAGGTGAGTAGTAGTACTCAGGCTGACAGTGAGGCACCACTGTCAGAGGAAGCCAGACTTCCTGTGGAAGGGGAGCTGGGAAGGGTTACAAGGAGAGAGCTGAGACAGGCTCAGCTCTCAGACCCTACAATGCAAGGCCTGAGGCAGGTAGCTAGGGGGGCACCTGATTCTCAAGGAAAGGGGGAATCTATATACTGGGACAATGGCTTACTATACAGAGAGTGGACCCCTGAGGGAGGGCTAGAAGGTGAGGGAATACAGCAGTTAGTAGTGTCTAGTGTCTACCATCTGGTGCTTCTAGCCATAGCCCATGGTATTCTCTTTGCAGGTCATATGGGCATAAAACATACAAAGAGGTGCATTATGCAGAACTTCTATTGGCCTAGAATTTCCAGAGATGTAATAGGGTACTGCAGGACCTGTGAGCAGTGCTAAAAGGTAGACAAGCCAGGAGACAAGGTGAGAGCTTTTTTGATGCCTTAGCCTGTGATTGAGGAGCCATTTCAGTGGGTAGCTATGGATATTGTGGGTCCTTTGAGTACCCCAAGTTCCACAGGGAAAACGTATATCCTAGTGGAAGTGGATTATGCTACATGATACCCTGAGGCAGTGGATTTGTCCTCCATTGAGGAAGAGAAGGTGGCAAATGCTTTGTTAGAGATTTCCAGCAGGGTAGGTTTCCCAAAAGAAATACTGATTGACAGAGGTGACAATTTCATGTCAGACCTGCTGGCTTGTCTGTGTTAGTCCTGTGGGGTAAAGCACATGAAGACCACCCCCTACCATCCCCAGACTAATGGTCTTGTTCAGAGGTTACACTCTACAATCAAGTCCATGCTATGGGCATTTGCAGATCAGTTTAGGAGAGAGTGGGACAAATATTTGGCCCATCTATTGTTTGCTTACAGAGAAGTTCCCCAGAAATCCACAGGTTTCTCACCCTTTGAGTTGCTGTATGGGCATAGGGTGAGGGGACCTCTAGATTTAATTTGAGATGAGTGGGAAGGTGAGTGTGAGTCTCACAAGGAGTCTGTTGTGGCATACATCCTAAACCTCAGGACAAGGCACTGGGAACTCATGGGCTCGGCCCAAGAAAACCTAGCTGAAGCCCAACAACAGAAAAAGGTATGCTATGACAGGAATGCTTTAGCTATAGAGTATGCCTTGGGGCAGCAGGTAATGGTTCTCATTCCTGTCAGACACAGCAAGCTGCAAGCATCTTGGGAGGGTCCCTACAAGGTGGTAAGAAAGGTAAGTGATGTTAACTACATGGTGGAACTGCTAGGCAGATGGCAGGGGCATAAATTGTACCATGTTAACATGATGAAACCTTACCATGATAGGGAGGCCCTTGTGCTGAGCATTTGCAGTGGATTGTAGGAGGAGTCTGAGGTAGATCTGGGGACTGATCTCCTCAGTGAGGCTCGGGCTGATACCTCAGTGGAAGGGGTAGCAATATCCCAGCTGCTATCTCCTAGCCAGGTTTGAGAAATCCAAGCAGTATTGCAGGAATTTGGGAACATGCTCACTAGGAAACCAGGGTGCACCCACCTAGTGCAGCACCAGGTGGATACATGATCCCAGAGTCCTATTAGGCAGGCCCCTTATAGGGTGCCTGAGAGATTCAAACAGACTCTGAGGGAGGAGGTACAGGAGATGTTGGAACTAGGGGTAATTCAAAAGTCTAACGGCCCCTGGGCTTCCCCAGTGGTGCTGGTGCCAAAGAAGGATGGCAGCACCAGGCTCTGTGTGGACTACAGGAAATAAATAGTCACACAGAGTCAGATGCTTACCCCATGCCTAGGACAGATGAAGCCCTAGAGCAGCTGGGTGGGGCTAAATATCTTACAACCATTGTTCTTACCAAGGGTTACTGGCAGGCCCCCTTGACTCCCAGTGCTACAGAGAAGTCAGCCTTTTTGACTCCTTTTGGCTTGTATGAGTTCACAAAGATGTCGTTTGGGATGAAGAATGCCCCAGCAACTTTCCAGAGGCTGGTAGATCATATCCTAGCAGGAGGGTTTGCCCTTGCTTACCTAGATGATATTGCCATCTACAGCCATTCCTGGACAGAGCACTTTCAGCATGTCTGGGAGGTGCTGGGCAGACTACAGAGGACAGGGTTGACCATTAAGTTGAGCAAATTTCAGGTGAGTATGGCAGAGGTCTCCTACCTAGAACATAGAGTGGGGAGTGGTAAGATAAGGCCAGAACCTGCCAAAGTGGAAACCATTCAGGCATAGCCTGCACCTGTTAACAAAAAGCAGGTGAGGGTATTTTTAGGGACAGCAGGGTACTACAGAAAGCTCATCCCCAGTTATAGTACCATAGCTGCTCCCCTCACAGACTTGATGAGGAAGAACAGCCCAGATAAGGTAGTGTGGACCCTATCATCGAGATTTTGAATTTCGCACTTTTCGGTGTTCTGCGGTTTCACTGTTTTCATCTTGGCATTCCGGATTTCGATCTTCTAGTCTTTCATCCAACTCAAGTAGACCCGTTTTCTCATGCATGTTTTACATCATTTTTTTGCAGAAAGTCTCCTTGTTCTTATTTCTAGCTCTATTATTGGCCACTTTTAACTGTCTATTAAGTCATATCCTCAGCACAGATATGATGTCTCTATGATCACTACATATTCTTCAAATTCTTAGATATTATGATAAATTTTGAATAACTGTCATTGACTAAACAAGATTTCCAAATGAAATCACCTCCAAACTCAATAGGTGACTAAACAAGAGTTATTCGTTAAAGTTTTTGGAAAACAGTAGTTTTCAAACTGTCATCACAAGATTATTGTAAATCAGAAGATAAAATAAATCTCATAGCAAGACAGTTCCCATTTAAATATATTTTATTTTATTTATTTTATTTTACATTTGTTGACTGGGAAGATCTGATTGGATACCTGTCCATTTTTAGCAGAGGCCCGGTGAAAAGATTTAAAAATCATTTTAACTTTTCTAACTTTCAGTTCCACAGCTTCCAACAATCATCAGAAAATCTGTACCATAGATTGATCTTAGACAAAAATGGATTAACAGATAAATAAATAAACTCATTCTCCATGTACCCGATATATGTCAGTATATGTGGGGCAAGCATAGTCCCAATGGCCATCCCACACAATTGCAAAAAACATTCCTTATATATATAAAAAATTCTTCTGTCGCACCATTTACAACATATTTGATAGACAATTAATATAATCAGCTAGATAAAGTCTAGACTCACAAAACCAATATTTCATCCTTTCAAAATTCCTGTGGTGGGGGATAGAAGTATATAAAACATCTTCATCAATGAAGTCATCTTATCAGTAGTGTTGTCACCTCACAGTAAGACGTTGTCCTGTTCAATTCTCAGCTAGAGCGTCTTCTGTGTGGAGACATGCGTGAATGGGCATACCTTCGTTGAAGGTTGTGCATCAGAGCTGGCAATTCATCACGTAAAAATCTACTGCCAAACATTAGTGGACCGGAATTCCGCTGTGGCGACCCCTAACCGAGAAAAGCCGAAAGACACAACAACAACAACTTTCTACTGAGGTGGTGGTGCTGCGGTAGCATTGTCGCCTCACAGTAAGACGTTGTCCTGTTTGATTCTCACCTAGAGCATCTCCTGTGTGGAGACATGCGTGAATGGGCGTACCTTCGTTGAAGGTTGTGCGACGGAGCGGGCAACTCGGTACGTAAAAATCTACTGCCAATCATTAGCGGACCAGAGTTCTGCTGTGGCGACCCTGAAGCTGGAAAAGCCGAAAGATACAACAGGAGTGTATCATACCCATATTAGTAATATTTTGGTAGAATGTGAATACAGAGCATGTCACATTCAGTTATTTGAAGCTAAGCTGGGAGTGTATTATACCAAATATAAAAGATTATGGAGACGTTATTAATGGAATCTGGGTAGATATGCACTGAACTTGTTGTGGATGTCTGAAACGGATGTCATGCATATGATTAAAGTATAAAAGACTGAACTAAAGAAAGCCCTAAATACAAAACATGCAGAATGCATAGACATATGAAAGCATATATTTCAAAGCTAACTTCAAATGCTTCACATGTCTGATTCAAGATATTGTTTTTAGATGGGTCTCAAGGCTAATAGGAAGTGATAATGTTTTTGATAGTATGGTAACAGTTTATCCAGAAGTATCACAGAAGAAAAAGTGCACATAGCATACGTTGTGTTTTATTTCAAATTTGTACTTACTGTTCATTACCGAGAGTGGTTGATTCATGTCTAAAATTTCCTGCTTACTGTAAGGAGCCATGATTTAAATACATAATGTGTACTCAGTGCATGACATGAATTAAAGAAAAATATTATAAAAGAAACACATTTATTAAAAGTACTATTATGCAGTCAGCAACATAATTTAGGGCCCAACAAGTCAGAATTGTAGAAATAAATTTGAAAGGTATAGTTAAATTGCCTCCTCATAATGTTTTTACACACATTTATCTGGGAAGAAAGTTCTCTCTCTCACTCTTATTATTTTGTATTTTTACTCAGAAGTTCAATATGTATTAACATGCATTCCATATTACTGACCTCTGACTGAGACTGAAATTTGTCAGAAAGTATTCAGTGCTCTACCCCAGTTAACAAATTGAATAAATAAATAAACCATATAACCTCAGAGAATGGGAATTATTTTGTTTTGCAGGAAGAAGATTTTTTTCTCTGTTTCATAATGGTACTATTTTAGAATTAGAACATTTGTTACCACATGGGATGCAGTTTGGCAACCAGACATTCTTATACTTGTTATTTTAACATTTTATGTTGTTTAATTATGGCTTGATTTGCAAAATCAGTACATTTAGTTTATTTCATAATTTATAATTTCAGGCTTAACAATGTTTTGATGTTTTAAATTTACTAGTTTTATTCCTTTTATGAGCATTGATTATATACATGGGATATATACAACAGTATTAAGCATAGGATTTAATATACCTTCACTGGATCATACGGCAATGGTTATTAAGTGTTCAACATTACCGTGAAGAGTTTTTGGCCGAACAAGGGTTGCAGTCTTTCCATCCTGCCAATACCTGACAATCAGGCTGCACTTTCTGAATAGTGTTATCCTGCCTCTCCCATTGGGTAATCCCAATCCTTTTTTCAAAGCACAGTCAGAAGCAACAATCTTGTATAGCACATGTATCTATTGCATGGAGCAAATATGCAGTGAGTCAAGCACAACATCTAAAAGAAATAACATTTTCATTTAGCAGTATTTTGTTTATAAACCATAACATTATGGGTTCACTGCACACAAATGACACTACACTTGAGACAAGACTTAATTAAGCAAGGAAAAAAGTTAATGCAAAATCAAATCACATCACTAATTTCATAGAATGATGAAAATAATAATCAAGGTACTGTGTTACAACTTATTTATATAACTTTTTATTTTTCATCTGGGACAATTACAATGATCATCACTTATATTGGGAGCTATATTTCTCATTTGATCTTCCAACCTCGAGTAATGACTGGTTACCTCTGTAGAACTGATAACACTGTGCAGAACTCAAGTTAAAATTTAGTTTCACCTGTAGCTTAGCCTTGACAAGGAGCATTCTGTTTCTGTTACCAGTCCATGCATTCACCAAAAGTGAAAAAACTTCACAAAGCTTTTGCTAGGGGAATTGAAAGAACAAACTGTACCAGTCTGTATAGCATTTTGCAGTCTGAAGCGTTATTAAAAAAGGCCACCAAATAATAACTTACAGGCGGTCTCTGACATCTGTGTCAAGGCTATCAATGCAACAGTTAATGTACAGTAATCCCACCAATGTGCAGCAATGTCCACATTTAATTAGAAGGTATCTTTAGCTGTGTACAGTTGTGACCAGGCTGGTGGAGGCCCAAGACCTGTTCAGCTTTAAAGGGAGTCAGGACTTATTATCAAAATCAAACTTCTTGCTGGTAAGAAAGTGATTTTGGGTAAAATTTACTGATGTCTCTGTGCTCTTGCTGTTCCCAGAAATGGTTTCAAGGCAGCTGAAGCTTTAGAATCAAAGAACTAGTCATTAAGACTTAACTGTAACTTATTTCTGAGACTCACTATCACTGCATGCAGCTTTGGTGCAAAAATGTATATTTCTGTTCAGCTTTAAAATAGATTTGTAGAGCATGAGGTTGATGAAAGGTATGCAGCAGTCAGCCTCTCACAGATTTTCCATGATGCCATTCTCAACAGCTTCCACAAATCTCCAGATGAAGGACTGGCACTTATGAGACCCAGGACTAAATAGATAACTTTTAATAACAGGCCATAGTCTTGTCAAACTGGAACTTAATAGTCAGCCATCTTGCAACAACATGCTGATAATCTCCTTACAGTTCCAGTCTAGGAAAGCATAGAGGTCCTTTAACTGAGAAAGCTTTTTTTTATTTATTTTTGGCAAATATTGAAAACTTACTGTGCAAACCTTGCAAGGGTCTTGCTAACATGCAGTTATACAGTATGTGGAACAAACCATTTGCTGGAATGGTGTGACTCACCTCAGCTTTCAGATATTTAAGAATAGAATGATGCTTTCCATAATTAACTGAAGCAATGTCTGAAGCATGGCTACACACATTTAGTACTTACAGGCCTTTCTACACAATGACATTCTTTATTTTTTGTAAAGATAGCTGGAGCAGTTTTGTTAAGGTCCTAGGAATCCAGAAGTACAAAGCAACCATGACAAGCATTTTTCTTTTCAATTTATTGAATGCATTTGAGGACATGCATTTGAGGACATTGAGAAATAAGAAAGGTCATGTTCCTATAGAAGAACCTCTTGTAAATGAGGTGCAAGTACATTCACTCAAATGCAACATGCTTTTGTCTTCATATATCTTAAACCTACTACTGTTTAAAAGTCAGGATAATGTAACTATGCCAGCTTTTCTCCCCAACCCTGGAATACATATGGTAAGTTATGTTTCACACCATGATAAACTTCCCCCACATCAGCTACCCCCACTTTGACAGCTTTGCTGGGTGCAGCATGGGGCTGAATAATCTTTCTCATTAGAAAATTCTGTCTCTGGAGCTGAAGGCTTTGCTGATGTTTTATGACTTCTGAAGACTTTTTAGTGCCATTTCTCATTTCATAGTGAACCTTGTTCCACAAGATGTGCATTTTGCCATGGCATCTCCATTTGGTATTGAGTACACCCAGAGGATAACTTTGTTCCCATTTCTTCTTATAAGTGAAGAATGCTTTTCACTTCTTGGGAGACATGGTGCTACTTCCAGCCTACCGTTGATCCAGTGGACTTTTCTAAAACATGATTCTTGCAAAATCCTTGCTCAGTGTACTACTACAATAAAACCAATGGAAATGTTAATACCAATCCAGGCAATAGCCTACAGCAACCCAACTACAGGAGCATCTGGAAGGCCTGTAACAAATAGCCAATGAAGAAAGATACTCAGTTTTTTGAACTGGATACTTTGTAGACCTTTACTATACAGTGATACATTCCTTTTCATGTGGCAAAAAAAAAAAAAAATCTTGTGGAAGCAAGAGGACAGAAGTGTCAGCCAGCACCCTGTCTCAATACCATGAACCAACACCCCACACCCTCAGGTCTTCAGATAAAAAGCAAGAATAAAAAAGCACTTTATTGTATCTGTATTAAACCAACATAGCAATTGACTTATTAAACGTCCATGACCGCCCCAAATCTCTTCCACTGAAAAGCAAAAAAAAAATATATATAATAATGAAATAAATAAATAAACTGATGTTCATTCAATGTACCCCCCATGCTTAGCCATTCAGGTCCCATTTTTATGTCACACTGCCAACCCTATTCCCCTCTATTAATAAATAAATAAATACCAAATTCTTCTTATAAACTGTTACAAACTACTTGCTACAAATATAGCAAACAGTTGCTTCACTTTATTCCCTGCTTGCATGGAGCTCTATGGTGCTAAAGTTTTCTTTAAAAATAATGTTTTCTTATAAATTGTAGCAAACTGCTTGCTACAAATGTAGCAAACAATACTCTGTCTGCACATAACCCCACAGTACTCAAATTTTACTTAAAAATTATTTTCAAACTTTTAAACCACAGCAAACTGTTTGCTACAATTTAACAAGTTGCTACAGTTTAGACCACACATGGAGTGCTACGGCTCTCAGGTTTGACCACAAATGCAATAGAGGCTTCTAAAAGTCTGTATTGAATTCAATGTTAGGATTGGACGAAAGCACACTGCCAACACTTTGCACCCAGGTCAGTTGCCCATCTCGCCCTGCCCTAGCTACTCCACTGCAAGAGGACATGCAGACTCTCCACAGAAGTCAAGGCACCCCACTTGAGAAATTAACAGTGGGAACTAAACACTGTGAGGTATAACAGTAACTACTGTGACATGGTGACTCCCTGAAATTGTTACACACATGAACCCAGCACAAACACAGGGCAATGTGCAGACTCTAAACAGAAGGTATCCAACAAAGAATAAAATCTGGAGAAAAAAACACGATGAAGCAGCAACAGTAACACAAAGGCACAGGAGGATATACAGACTCCATGTTGGAGGCATCCTTCTGAAGATAAAGCACTGTGAAGCAGCAACTGTAACTATTATGCCAGTGTTACACCCTTATTTTTGTAATATGGGAATCTGGAAAAACAAGGAACTCAGCTGAGAAGCAAACTGGAGACCAAGGATTCAGTTTGTAATAGTCATGCCATAGTGGCACTCTGCATTAAGCTCTGGAAGGCAGTAACACTGACTGCAAGTCCAATGATTTTCTGAAGCTGCAATACATGGGAAGGGGATGTACAGGCTCCCCACTGAAAGCAAGACAACCCAGATGAGCATCAAAAGTGGGGGTGGGGGGGCAAGTACTGTAAGGACATTACTAACTACTGCACCGCTTCTTGAAAAAGGTGTTTTGCAACTGTGTCCCTCCAGGTAGTCATGCTTCATTCTCCTTAATATTGTTATTTTGTGGTACCCAGTTCCTTATAAAGACTGGGAAAACAATGACTACTAGAATTAAATATATGCTGTACTGATATGGACCTTCTGCACAACAGAAAACAGTAGTACAAGAAGCTGCTGTGGAGGTATATTGTCCTTCCTACAGGGCAGAGCTGCTGTGTGTGGACAAATATGCAGACTTAAGTACCTGTAGCAGCTGTGCTAAAAGAGTTTTCTCCTTAAACATCAGCAGTACTCATGATAAAGTAGCCTTAAGATAAATAGTTCAGCACTGCACAGCTTTCTAACACTGAAGTGGGTATTCATAGGAGTATTTAACCATGGCATGCAGGACTGCACATACCCTTACATTCTACTCATACATTGCAGCCAAGAAAAAGTATCATAGTAAGATGACAAAGCCACTAACATAAACATGAAGGAGTAGGACCCGGAAAGGTGATAATACAAGATCATAATTCCAATTGTCAAAGCATAAGAATGTCACAGTAAGACCCAAGAGGGTGTGAGTGTATTGCACACATGACTATAATTTTCTGAAATCAAATGTAATCATCAAGGACCAAGAAATGGAAAGGAAATGCATGCATGTATTCCCTAAGCCAAACATGTATTCCCTAAGCCAAACATGTATTCCCTAAGCATCACGCGCATAAAAATGAAAGGGACCATCCAGGAAATTACCGGAGCTGTAGTCAACCATTAATAAATAAGTCATGATTAGAACAATGGGGTATCCTTTCCTTTCTTAGTAATGAATGACTGAGTAGGATTCCAAAGATAAGTCTAACCATAAAGAGCAAGCAATCTAACCAGTAACAAAAGAAAAAGACCACAGGGCCTCAATTCCTAAAAGAACTTTAACATTCAGTGAACAGATGTTTAAAGTGAGAATTTTTTCTTTCAATAGAATTATCATTTTGCAAGACGAACAACACCTAGACCCACAGACTACCAGATCCAGAATTATCAGAGGAAAAAAATCTCATACGTTGTTGACATTATTGCTTGGCTGAACTGCCTGGTTAATGGAGCTCGTCAAAAGTAAGTCCTGCACAAGAAACTATTGGATAAGGAAGTCAAACCTTGCAGTGCACAGAGTACACCTCTATAACTTATAGTACTGTTACAATCTTTAAAATGCCAAAGTAAAATGTTATTTCTTCACCGTTTGTTAACCAGGTTACTCTAAATAGACCAGAATCCTTTTTTTAAGAGAGACCTGAGGTTGTGTCCATACTAACTAGGAGAAATATGGCCAAGGGCACTGGCTAACTACACTACTATTAATAATAGATTGTTTTTGTTTATTTGAAAAAAAATCAAGATGCATGGATGGGTCAGGGTGAGAAAAGGAATCATTGGTGGCATATTTGACGACATGAATTTATGTTAGTCGTCCTCGTTTAGCCATATTTTGTTTCTGTTGTACTTTTACTCAGCTGCTCCCTTTAATGCTGTCTCCATTTCCTTTATAACTAACATCTATTCATAATTCTCCTAAGTAGTTACCTTCTGTCTTTAATCTCTTTTTCTAATATTGCTTCTGCCTGGTTGCTTTATCCTACAGTTCCTCTGCCCTTACCATCATGAGTGCTTCACCGGCGTGAAACAGTTGCCTGGATTCTCCACTCCTGCACGGCAGGCATGCGAGAGAAAAAAAGAAAAATAAGTAGAAAACTGCTTTATAATCAGTCACCAGTGTGTGTAGTTAACCAATATTGTACATTAAGCTACTTTATTATTAAATAGGCAATAAATCAAACACTGCTACTCAAATGTGAGAACTCCTGTATAAAAATACAAAAACAATAGTACAAAAAACCAGGAGTACAAAGCAACAGAACAGGATCCACATAGAATGATCTCCGTACTGAACCAAAACGCACAGCAAGCAGTATACACTTCACGAGGCTGAGCCAAAGCACAAAACAGGCAGTTTTCACTTCACCAATGAATAAATGCAGTCTCACATATGTAGGCACAAAGTAATCCTCATTGGATGCAAAAGATAGATTTATTCAACAAGTAAATAAGAAATGGCAAGCACTTTCACCCGATTGGGCTTCTTCAAGCCAATATAAAACAACACTATTAAAAGAAACTATTTATACTGTGGAGAGCTGACATCATTTCCTGTATTCCAATTAATTAGTCAACAATTAAAAATTAAAGAGCAAGTAGTTCTTAGTCATTGCATGCTCATAAATTAACATCATAAACAGTATAAGGCTGATCCAATATCTCTAGAAATATATTAAAAACATAGCTAAACTAAAAATTCAAGACAATATTATTAAAATACATAAATAATGCAGATCTATAATATACAAAATCAATAACACACACACACACACACACATATATATATATATATATATATATATATATATATATATATATATATATATATAAAAACTAAATCCTAATTCGCCTGCCTTTTAACATAGGTCTAACGGGTACTCTATTGTTCAGACCTGGCTCCTTATCTGCCCTCAACCTAACAATCCATTTGGCTTCACACTGTTCAGTAAAATTGGTCACATCACCCCTTCTTATAGAGGGTGAGTTCACTTGTATAACAAGAAACTTAAAAGCATGCTGTTC